>NW_008683917.1:3133-7041 GCF_000695815.1 Acanthisitta chloris | reverse complement strand
CGGCCCGGCTCGAACGCTGCAGAACAGCTCCGTGGGCCAAGGCGGAAAATAGCGGGAGGGTTTCCTCGGTGTAAAATAAAGAGCAGAGCGGACACACAAGCCGAGGGGCAGTGCTTCTTTCAAAGTAATAGTTTTCCCCTTCCTGCCCGCCTCTGCTCCCCAGACCCCACAGTTAATGCCGAGCACATCAGCTCCTACATACACCAACGGATACACACATTTATAGACATAATGCGTATCTAGACGCACATATGTAAACTAAGCGTCTCGCATCAGCCATCCATTTGCTTTTTATCCTGTGCAGTGAGCTAATGCAGAGAGAAGTGCAGGGGACGGGAGCTCCGAACACTCTATTTCGCAGCAGCAACAGTGCATTTCTGAAGTAACGCCCAACTTAAGAGCAAACGTCGAGACCGAAAAGGTGCTGAAGAAAACGATTGTATTTTTAAGAGCTTGTCTGAGAAACAGCAGGACAGAAGACAAAAAGTTAAAAGAACAAATTCGCCGAGAGGAGCTCCGTTAAAACCGTGTCCTAGAGTCACATTATTAGGTCAGTAACATGCTGAAATTAGTTAGCCACTTCAGCAACACCTTTGATACTAAGCAAAAAAGTCTGTTCCCTTCAAGAGTCCAGTTGTCTGTAAGTTTGTCACCTTCTAGCACGTTATTACTTGCCCAAATATGCTTGATGGAGAAGAAGGACCCCAGGTGAAATCCATCAGAACAGATGGAAGCGAACATGTCATACCTCGTTTAGTTTTCTAAGCATTGCAGCTATCTTTTAATTTAAAAAAAAATCCAAGCACAAACCCAAACAAACAAAGCCCTCCCCCCTAAAATAACCCGCCTCGTGTACATGCACTTTATTCTTCTCCTGTACACTTTAAGGAGTCCCTGTATCGATGAAGCGCTACTCAGAATGATATGGGGAGTTCTCATTGAATCAATCCAAAAAATCGTGTATGTTCACTAAAATCTGCCACGTAAATTCACTCGCTAAAGAAGCACAACCTACAAAGTCATTTTAAATTAATCAGAAAGTCCCGCTGTGTTTAGCGAATAGAAGTGTATCTCAGGAAAACAGTTTTCTCATTCAGATTTAGTTGTTAGCAGGAGATATGGAGCTAGCCAGTAAAAGCAGAAATAGATATCTTGGTAAATCTTTTTACAGTATACATTTTTAAACTTTTCCCATTTCTTTACGCCGGCTCAGGACAGTAGATTTACACTATCTTCCGTAGGCAATGCATTCAGCCATTTGTAAATGTTTTTCCCTCTCAATATCTGTGTCACGGTAAAAAAAAATACAAAAAACGATTTCCCTCTTCGCCCCCCCTAACAAAAACTTTTATATCGAGGATTACATGACATATTTAATGTTTTCATCTATAGGTTTCCCAAGACAATTTTTTGCATAGTAAGTTGTTTTAAGCATCAAAACGAATTTCAGTTTCTTTTAATATCAATACATCTTATTCACAATCTTATTTGTAAAGCTGACCAGAAGCCTTCGAGAGAAAGACATAGGATATAGAAAACTTTGACCTTACCTGCTCCCTAATGTGCTTGCAGCCAGAAAAGAGAGGAGGAAAAAAAAGTAATTTCATGTTATTCGCCACTTTGCCAGGGACGGTCATCTCTCTACCTTAGAGGAACAGCCGCACTGGGTCAGATCTCTGTACACATTTGATACATATAACAGTATTGCCATTAACTTAGAGTTTGGAGGGTTTTTTTCCCCCTGAAGGGGATCATGAGAGGAACAGCAGGTCAGACAGAAAAAAAAAATATTTCTCAGCTTTGCTCCAGACACGGCCATGAAAGGACTGAAATTCTTCAGAATTCACTCAGTCTTTACCTCTAGACCAGCTTTGTAAAGGCTAAAGGCAGCCGTCGCGACAAGTTGGACCGGGGCTGCCTTCCCGGCGAGGCCCCTCTACCTGCGCTGCGCCACAAAACTCCTAAAATACTTTTTTTGCTCTCCCCTCCCCACCGAGGCAACTTCTCTTGGTGTCATCTCAGAGCTGTCTCAGATTACATTGTTTGGGATCTGCACTTTTAACACTGTCTTAAGGCCCTGCACTGCTTTTTGAACAGATATGCAGGCAATATACTTTTAGATCAGCTCCTCATTGCTTTCCCATCCCGTAGTACAGTGACACCGCCGCGCTCGTGCATTGCTGCTGGGGCCGCAGCAGCGCCCGAGGCAGGCCCCGCCGCCGGCTCCCCCGAGCCCTTCCTCCCGAGCATCCTTCTTACTAACAGGCTGCTGTGAAACAAACAAAAAAGCCAACAACCCACAGCCCGTTTTGATATGAAGCAACAAATATGAAGAAGTCTTTTGCTATTGTTGCTGTTGTTGTGGTCGTAGTAGCGATGGGGTTTTGTTAGGTTTTAGGATTTTTATTTTTGTTTTGTTTTGGGTTTGGTTTTGGGTTTAACCCGAGCATCCTTCTTACTAACAGGCTGCTGTGAAACAAACAAAAAAGCCAACAACCCACAGCCCGTTTTGATATGAAGCAACAAATATGAAGAAGTCTTTTGCTATTGTTGCTGTTGTTGTGGTCGTAGTAGCGATGGGGTTTTGTTAGGTTTTAGGATTTTTATTTTTGTTTTGTTTTGGGTTTGGTTTTGGGTTTAATTCTTTTCTTTTTTCTTTTTTTTTTTTTTTTTTCCAACGTTTTTTTTTTTTTTTTTCTTTTTCCACGGCCTGCTGTGCCACTACATGCACACTTCATGGCACTTAAGCATGAACTCCTATTTACAGCAGGAAAAAATGCCCTTAGCGATTCTCCTGCACTTACAGGCAGTGCCAGGCAGTGGGGGAGTGGGAGGGAATAGCCATTCTTCAGTAGATTCTTTTATCTCTCAAAATACGGGGTGCCCACGGTCTAGCATCGATAAAGCAGTTATATTGGAAACGTGCATCTCTTCCATCATTTCAGGTTTGAATCACACTGCCCCTCCCCCCCATTATCCAAGTTCTGCATTGATTACCGGAGACTGAAAATCAGCGTATTGGAAGAAGCAGGAGTTTAGACGGAGGCATATATTTAATTTTAAAATGCTATACAGTGATTAAGTTATCATGAGTGTTCTCAAGGGAGACTGGAGACTAAAATGTATTTACACTACTCCCCCCCTCAAAAAAGAAAAAATCTTCATCCTAATCAAGACATAGCAGCTTTATAAAAAAATAAAACTATAAAATACAATATCACAATGTCATAAAAAAAGCTATAAAATTGTTAAAGAGCAGTTTGTTTGCATTTCTTCTGATTGATATGTAAATACAGTTTGAGCTGTGTTTGCTCGGTCTCTAGTGCTTAATAAAGAGATGAATTCACCTTTCTGTGGAACAAGTAAACAGACTTTAAACTAAGCCGACATCAGACAAAGTGGAAACGAGTTTATTTAATCGAAACTAAATCTAGTTTAAGGAAGATAAGTCAGTGTACATAATAATCCATTACAGTAATTACACCCACCACCAAATATGTGTTTATGAGGTTGTCGAGACACAATAAAATTAATTTATTTCCCCCGAAGTCTATAATGAAAAGTCACTGGCTGGATCTCTATCAAACATGTTAACTCCAATACTGGGGGGGAGGGTGTTATAATATTTCTCGGCTGTATTAATCCCCTTCAGTGCTACTCAATTTTAAATGTTCCTGGGCTTGAAGGAATGAAAACATCAATTACATCAGAAGGGGAAATGTCGACTTAACTACAGCACTTTCCCCCTCGGTCTTGTGTATAAACTCCAGGAGAAACTAAGCCTAATTTTAAAAAATCCGTAGGGTTGACCCTGCTCTCTCTCCCTCCGCGGGAGCTGGCAGAGCTGCACTACGGACGAGGAACCCCCAACACTGTTTTCTTTTAGCAGAAATAACAGCATTAAGCTC
>NW_008683917.1:1523-3104 GCF_000695815.1 Acanthisitta chloris | reverse complement strand
ACCCCCCACCCCCCTCCATGCTTAACATGATGCTATAGATCTGAAACGAATATTCTGCGTAGAAAAAGAACAAACAATCCCAACAAAATAAAAGAATATTCTTTGGGTTAGTTGAAAATATCGCTGTATAAAGCAGGATATAATATAAAGAATGGAAAATCTCGAAATTCCTATTGACACACGTGATGTCCTCCAGTTAGAAATAAGGGGGGAGGGGGCAGAAAGAATCCGATAATTTTTTTTTTTCTCCGTCTATTTCCCTTTTTCTCCATCCAGACTAGCACTTGGTGTCCGACTAACACCAGTTATCTTGTATAAATAAAAGACTGGAGCTTTCGAAAGCTGCTACTTAAATTGGAGGTTGGGTTGTTTCCATTGTAGGCAAGCTGCTTTCTTTCTCTTAAAAAAT
This sequence comes from Acanthisitta chloris, assembly GCF_000695815.1. NCBI lineage: Eukaryota > Metazoa > Chordata > Aves > Passeriformes > Acanthisittidae > Acanthisitta > Acanthisitta chloris. The sequence goes on along the minus strand of NW_008683917.1, from coordinate 2,695 downwards.
AAGAGTATTTCATAACACCTCTGTAATTCAGAGGTGTTTCAATGACTGCGATCCGCTTTCGTGGTTTAACTGAGAGAATTTGGAGAAAAAAACCAAGCGAAACCGAGCAGCAGATTCGAAGGAAAACACGCTACAATGTCTTTTAGGATGGGAGACTTCTTTTTTTTGTTACACTCACACATTATATATTTGGGACCTGAAAGACAGTGAATTACAGGGATTTCGGTCTTGTACGATACAAGTTATTTATCTTCATAATTTGTATATATTTACAGAAAAGTTAATATCTAACTGCCTTACATTACCCATAATATTTACCTTCCTACCAGCCTCCCCTCGGTGTCTCAATGAGGCGCGCACCCACGCGCACACACACACGTGCGTGTACACACACTTTCTACTCATCTCGTTCTTTACAAACTTCCCAAATCGCTAAACAAAACAAAAGAAAACAGCACCACTAAAAATAAAACCCCAAAAAATCCCCAAACCTCCACCAAAAAACACGACCCAAAACAACCAAACCCCGTCTGCGTTCCGCCGAGCCACAGCCTGCAGCTAACCTCCGCCTGGGGAAGGGGTCGGGCTGTGCAGGGGAACCTGCGTGGCCGTGTCCGTGAGTGTGCTTCCAGGGATTGGGTATGTGTAGAAAATTAAACACAGCCTGATAAAGAAAGTTAATTCAAACTACAACTTGTACACAATAAACTATCTTTTTATTTTGATTATAAATAAGGTGACTGTACTTCCCTTAAAATACAAGTACATAGGAAAACCTGGTAGAAATTATTATCTTTTTTTTTTTTTACATGGTATTAAAACTGGACGCTCTTTAAATCGGCCGCGTGTTCTATACTGTCAGCAGGTTCTTCGTTTTCGTTTGTTTTTTTTTCTAGTGGCGTTAGACTTTTACTTTCTTTCTCCTCCGTGCCTTTGGCATTTGAATTTTTACTCCCGATACACTTTGCTTTCTCTAGCAAGAAGTCGATGAGGTGCCCCCCACCCACCCCTCCCCCCCAAATAATCGGACTAATGGATTTGGACTCGATCCCTTCCCTCTCGAGTTCGTGACTCCCACGCGTTTGCCTGTCCCGTTTGCACGCTGAGGACTGATCCTGTATCCTGTTAACTCTCTGGCGCAGCTCCCCTCTGGGAAAAGGGTCCGGGCCCTG
>NW_008683917.1:0-1478 GCF_000695815.1 Acanthisitta chloris | reverse complement strand
TTTTTCCATCAAGCGGAAAAAAAAAAATTTAAAAAATGATGCGAAGAAGGGAGGGTTGGGAGGGAGAACCAAATGGAAATAAAAAAGAAAATTCGTAATGTGTATAATTTATTAGAAGCTTCTTAGGAACTATATTTAAGCCAAATATCTACATAAGTTACAACAGGAAAAGGCGGCGTGCGCAAATAACAAACTGCCAGAGGATTTACGACGGGGCGATCAGTGTCCATAAAAAAGGTGAGGGTTGGTTTGGTTGATTGTATTTTTTTTCCTTTTCTTTTTACAACAAAATATACAGGCTACTAAAAACTATGGGTTTAGTCCAACTTTTGACAGCATTATACAGCTACAGGTTCACATCAAACGTAAGGAGGAAAATAAAAGCCAAGCCTTTGATGACTCCATGTCTCCATCCGCTGGCCCTGGCGGCGGGCTGGGAGAGACCGGGGAGGGGGAAGCTGTTTCTTGTGTCTGAGTGACGCGAATGCGTTTCTCTGGTGGGGAAAACCACCCCATCCCCCAAAATCTCTGTATTTACATGCAAGTCCTAAACGCTGGCAAAGTGTACATCTGAAATCCAAGCCTTTGGACCATGCCTAATGACGGTCCCCTTTCTGCAGGCTGCTCCGTGGTTATTAGTCAGAATTTTTTTAAACACCCCATACAACAACTTCGGGGAAAAAAAAAATAAAGACGCAAACCCATCAAAAGTAACAACAAAACCGAACAAAAAAGTCTCTCTCTCTTAGAGGTCCGCAGACAACCACTCAGTAAAACGGGGGGAGGGGGAGAGGAGTATTAAAAAAAAAAGAAGAAAAAAGAGAAAAATAAAGTAGTTTGGAGAGGACGGAGATTTGTGTAACTGGGAAAATCTGGCTTTTTTTCTTTTTTTCTTTTTTGCCTTTTTCTTTCTTTTGCTTTGTTTAATCCTTTCACCAGGTCCTACCGTATAGCAAGGTGGAGCAAGACATGGCAGTGCCATAGTCAGAAGTAGAAGAGTTTAGGTGAGACAAACTGGAGACTTGGCTCTGCAGAGAGGAAGGGCTGGCCGAGTGCTGTCCCATGTCTGGAGACTGCCCCGCACTGTTTGTCTGGTGGCTCTGATGCTGTCCGAGGCTGTTGCCATTGGTAGCCACTGTGATCGTTGTAGCTGCCTGCTGCTGATTAGCTGCTGTGGGTGTGTTGGAGCCTGCTTGGCAGGGCTTGCCATCCTTCACAAGCACTGGCACCGCCACCCTTCTGGGAGACTGCTGCTGCTGGCAGGAGCCGTTCTCCTGTTGCATCTGCTGCTGCGCAGCCTTGTCTTTGGCCTGGCGTTTCATCTTGTAGCGGTGGTTCTGGAACCAGATTTTGACCTGAGTTGGGGTGAGATGTATCATGCTGGCTAAATGTTCCCTCTCCGGGGCGGAGAGGTATTTCTGCTGCTTGAAGCGTCTCTCCAGCTCGTAAACCTGGGCCTGGGAAAAAAGGACCCTCCG
>NW_008683916.1:1274-5959 GCF_000695815.1 Acanthisitta chloris | reverse complement strand
GCGCCTGGCTGGGGGTACTGGCTTAGACCCCCTAGCTGGGGACTAGGGGCGAGGGTCGGTGGATCTGGGGGTCAGCGAGAGGAGTGTCCGGCAGGGCCAGTGGCTGTAGGTCTGGCTAACAGCTGAGTAAAGTAAGATCTTTTTTTCTGTACAAAGGCCTCAGAAAGATGTTTTAAAAAGTTGTTCTATAGGATCAGTGATTTTCTTTTTCTCCCCTGAAAATTACACTTGTGATGTGAAATTTGGGTGTGCTTTTCCCTCTCTGTCTTCTGGTCGTAGCACTGCTGCTGCCCATCCTGGCACAGGCTCAGGGTGGTTGGGGGGATGAGAGCAGCACACGCCAAGGCTGAGCTCTGTCGGATGGATGGGTGCTGGGTAAGGAAGCAGCAGCTCTAGGCTGAGTCAACCCATGGGCACAAAGTGCCTGAATGTCCAAGTGGTCAGGGTTCCACAAGGAGATGTTAGCACAATTCTTGCCATGACCCATTTGCAGAGGGTGTCCTTGACTCAGAGACACGTAGGAAGGCAGGAGGGTTGGAAAACAGCCTTCTCATCCTCTGCTACATGGTTTCTTTTCTGCTTGGTCTCAGGAGAAAGGCCTTGATCCAAGAATATTGAAACGGGATGTATTCCCGCAGAGGACAATGGAGCTGATCCCATCCTGAAAGACTCATTTGCCTTAAGCTGCTATTTTGCAGCTTCCCAAGAGCAGGAGAATGAGCTTCTCAGGATTCAAATATCAGTGTGAATGTGTCTGATCCATTTTATCAGGGAAGGTGTTCCCTGGCTGTCCCGGCAGAGGACAGAGCGTAAAAGCCTTTGTGGAAGGTGAAACTGCGGCAGCCCACAAGGCTTCTGGTTTATTACTGACATTTGCAACTGCAAATGAGAGTATAGGAAATGTTATAGTGCTCTCATTGTGAGACTATCCCAGCAGTGCTTTATAAACAAGGAGATAAGCAACAAAGTACCACTAATGATGAGGAGTTAAGAGATATTTACTAGTGGTCTGGCTGGAAATAGCATCCAGCTTCCTTTCCTTTTCTCTCTATCTCCCAGCCCAGTTAGGAGAGTTTGTTTCACAGGCTCAGGATGGGACTGTGCACCTCGATTTTTGAGGTGAAAAAAATTGCTTGTGGAGGTGCTTGCAGAATTTGACCCTAAATATTTAGGACACCTTATAATAAAGTGCAGATTTTTTACACTGGAGCATTTTATCAGTTTCTGTGGTGAACCGTCCAAGTCAGCATGTTTAAACCACAGGAAATTCTTGTCTCTAAAAATGAGTCAATCTGAACTAAAACTCCTTCAGGGAGACGATGAAGGGGGTAGCATGGGATGCCAGTGTGTGTGAACACAGAATTCCTCTCTGGTTTTAAAATGTCGCATACAGCCTTATGTAAATTTTCCTTAGCGTGAATTAGTAATTGCAGTTAATTACTGCACATTTTCATAACCACCAGAATTCTTTCCCCTGTACTGTGTGGCTGAAAACATGAAATAAGGCAAGAGGAAGTTTTCTGCCTGGTTTGCAGCCGGGGTCAGGACCCGTGCAGGAGCAGCCTGTGACGAATCTTTACTTCCCTATATCTTCCCAAGGTGATGCTTTAGGAACTAATTAAGGGCAGTCTGGGTGCATGTGTGTGTGAGCACCCAGAGGTACAGCAGGACGGTGGTGCAACCTCTGCTAAACAATTTCTCAGGCAGCAAACCAAATTCTTGGGGAAAGTTGGGTGACAGGATCCAAGAAGAAGAGTCTTGGTACGTGCTCATAACATCCTGTTCAAACAATCACCAGGAAATTCGGTGGTCCCTCCTCCTGGGATGTGTGCTGGCTGCAGTGTGAAGTGTGAGTGCCATAAACACGGTACGGCATGGGCGGCTCTGCTCTACCATAGCTTACTCAACGCTCAAATCAAGAAGGATTTACTCGAACAGAAGAGAACGGTGCAGGGCGATGGACATGGTTATGGGGTTGCTAGGTGGGGGATGGTGCCCAGCAAGGTCTGCCCTGGGGGTGCAGGCAGCCATCAGCCCACGGGTGCCCCTGCCAGGCCATTATCATGCAGAACATGTTGATGGATTCATCAGAGCTGAGTACAGGCCAAGGGCAGCAGCTGGAGTTGCAGGTATGTGCCCTTGTTCACCATAAATACCACAGTAAAAGCAGCAGCAAAAAGTAAAGGGGACACACACAGAGTGGAAAATAGGATCTGAAAAATGTGCTCTCCCACCTGAGCAGAGGATCCATGTGCCCTTGAAATACACTTTTCAGCTTCATTTCACATGTCAAACTTGAAAAGCTTCCTCAGCTCTTGGAGAGTGTTACCCAGGGAAGGGTCTTTATTTTGTATTCCTAAGAGATCAAATCCTGGGGTGTCCCCAGGTCCAATGCCACTTTCTGTGCCAAGCTCTCTCACTCCTTTGCAGTTTCTTCCAGGTCAGCAGCAAGCTGAGGTGGGGAGCATTGGCTGCACTAGCCAGCCTGAGAATGGCCTGGGAAAGGTAAATGTGTGAAGGAACTGGGGGTAAAACTCAGAGGTCTTTCACCTGCTGTCTGGGTGTTCTCACTTGGGCTGGAAGCACTCAGAGAACATCCCTGGACACAGGCTGATGGATGCTGTGACACTTTCTGGCTGATGGTGGAATGGAGATCACCCAGCTGAAACTTTGAAGGAGTTAGTTCTGTCCCTATGAGGCAGATAATTGTGATCTTTGAAACCAGGATTTCATTTTCTCCTGCCCCTTCCTCACCCCCATCACACTCCTCACCCTTTGCTCCCAGGCAGACCCCGCTGCAGGAGTAACTGGCTGCCAGCCTTGCGTGCGAAGGTGCAGCAGAGCTGGGAGCTCCACTGCTGGGCTCTGGCACACTCCTGCCTTACAACCACAGGCAAAACCCTCCCTCCCTCCTCTGGCTCCCCTGTCCCTGAGCAGGGACCATAATCCCTGACCTGGGAGTGCAGAAGCAGCTCCAGACCTGGCATGGAGGGGTCTCGGCTGGCAGTCACCCCCTGGGAGTGATGTTCTTCTCAATAAAAGTATATGTGTGCTTAGGAGGGCGGTTTGGGGAAGCCTCGTCACTTCAGATTAGGCGGTAGCAGGCGTATCCTGTTTTCTAGGAAAAAGAGGATTTTGTGGCCAGCTTTGTTAGAAGAGGCATTGAAGATTTTTCTTTGTGTGCCTTGGCTTTTGAAGTTTGCAGGCGGGTAGCTGCAGACTTTCTAGATGTTCTGGTTACACGGATGACACTTATTTTTAACCTTATTTTTATTAGAGATTTGTATCATGTGGGCATGGCCAGCCCACAGGAAGGGCTAGAAACTTCTTGTAGGAGGGATAACACTTCCTATCTCCGTGTAAACAGCAATTCCCCCCAGATGGGAAAAGTGAGCCCAGCTGTAGGGGAGACTGGGGCTGTATTCCCACATGTAGCAGCAGGATGAGGCTCTCCCACAGCGGGGACAGACCTTGCTTGCAGCAGCCAGAGCTCTGCTGGGTGGCACAGCTTTCCCTGTACTCAGGAGAGGTGCCAGGGACAGAAGAGCTGCTCTGGGGGGCTGTGGTGAGGAGCAGCTGTTGCTATGAGCTGTGATGGAGCAGCGCTGGTGGAGTTGGTGGAGAGGCAGGCAGCCAGCATGGGGCTGGGGCAAGGGCTGAGGACATGGAGATGCTTGTGGAAGAGGAGGACAAATCCTGATGGGGTCTTGCAGTGAAGAATGCCAGGCAGTGAAAATGATGTTACTGGGAAAGAGCCAGAGCTGTGCGTACACTGGCATGGGAATCCCAAAGCCTGACAACCCAGCAGGAGCATCACTGCTGACTTCAGAAAAAGAAGTTCCTCCTGCTCCCATCTCCAGCTCACAACTGTCCAAGGTGATTTAATGGTGCTAGTTCTCCTCCCTACCTGCAAGAAGACTAAATTAGCACTCAGCCATTACTGGAATCTTGGAATCTGAGACCCACAGATCTGGAGGTGACACGGTCGTGCTGCTGACAGCTGTAGGTAATGACATATATTTGCTCAATTTTGTGAAGGATCTCCAGGCATGCTGCTTGTGACACATGGTCCTGACTCAGACTCTTTGGTGCAAAGCAACAGACAGGAGGTGACGGCAGCCAGAGCAGAGCTCCGGGCTGGGAGCAGTGTTGGTTTGCATGGCCAGGATGGCAAAGGAGAACTTTAGGAAGACATTTTAAGAGGGAGAACTGGGTGGACAGAGAGCTTGTGCCATAACCTCGGTATACTTCAGAGAAGGCAGCCCTCGGTGAGAAGTAGGATTCAGGTAAATGGGGAAGGAGTGGCACAGTCCCTGAGAAACATTCCCAGTGGAAGATAAGGAGTCACTTCTGCTGTGAATGGATATTGCCAGTCCTGACTATGTGATGATGACAGGGAGTGGCTTTTTCAGCTGGTTGGTCACTAACTCCATGGATTTGAGATGCTGGCCAAGGGAACCCAGCCAGAGGATGTGCCATCTACACCCAGAATTGGAGAGGGATCCCCCACCTCTCCCTCACTGCTGTTCCCTGTTCACAGGAGCCCTGACCACTCTGCCTGGCTCCTCACAGCTGCTTCAGCTGTGGCGTGGAGGAGCTTTGCCCCCATGGCCATGTCCCATGTCCATGCTGGAGAGCCACAGGGCTGGTGGGGAGCAGCGGGGGGCCCTGCTCTGGTATCCTCC
>NW_008683916.1:972-1212 GCF_000695815.1 Acanthisitta chloris | reverse complement strand
CTGCTGAGAGCCTGGCATGGGATACCAGGAATATCTGGCAGGAGCCTGGATATAAAATCCTCTATAGAGCTACCTTTTTTGTCTTGAAATATATACAAACTTTCTTGACTGTTAAGAAACAAACTTGCAGCATTTCTCTGTGATGTGTGTAGCAAAGGGTCAGGTTTGGCTCATCATCTGCCAGAGCTACTTTGTCTGGTACCAGGCCTTTCCCACAAGCACTTTGCACAGCCATGCTCT
>NW_008683916.1:276-931 GCF_000695815.1 Acanthisitta chloris | reverse complement strand
GGCGTTTCAGCCGGCGGGAGATTGATGGCAGGTCAGCGAGGCCAACAGCAGCAGGAAGGTTTCTGTAGAAAGGCAGAGGAGCCCGTGGATGCTGGAAGGGCTGATTCCACCCTCACAGTGCCCTGGAAACTCTGGTGAACACAACCCAGAAAAGCATTTCCCTTTCCCAAATCTGGAAAAACAAAGCAGGGCAAGACCTATTTGCTTATTTTTTAATCTCCTTCCCATAGCTGCGAATTGGCTTTAGGTTTATGTGGCATGTGTTTGTTTGAATGGTGATGTCCAGTGTCCCCAAGGGCTCATCCAGAGTGGATTTCTCAGCTCCTCCTGTTCACTTGCAGACACTTTTTTTGCATTTGCTGCCAAAACTATCATGCTAGTGTTCTGCAGGGATGGAGGAGTGGGCTGGGGAAACCTGCTGTAGAGGCCTGGGGCTGGTCCAGGCACTGCCCACAGATTTCAGACACTTTGGCTAACTAAGTTTTCCTCCTGACCTTGAAAGCTTATTTCTATCACACAAGGATAATCATACTCCTTTTCTTACTGTTGGAAACTCTTCTGCTGGATCTAGAAGTAATAACAAGCGAGCAGAGAAGATTATACCCCACGTGGACTCCGGATGCTTTGTCTGGGGCAGGAGAGGCGCGAGCTGTGT
>NW_008683916.1:0-201 GCF_000695815.1 Acanthisitta chloris | reverse complement strand
TGTGAGGCTTTGTCTGCCTATGCTGGGCTCTATGGGATTGTGAGGAGCTGCACGGGGCTGCACGGGGCACAGTGCTGCTGGAAACCGGTGGGCAGAGCAGTGGTTCGGCGGGCGAGCGCTTCGCTCGGCCCCGAGGTGCCCGTTCTTCTCCGGTGGGGGCTGCTCTGCCTCGGCGGCTGAGCTGTGGGGGGCTCCGAGGGC
>NW_008683915.1:0-7102 GCF_000695815.1 Acanthisitta chloris | reverse complement strand
TCCCGCCTCCCGCAGCGCCTCCTTAACCCGCGCGCAGGGAAGCTGCCTCTGGAGTCCATCCAGGTGGTGCTGGAGGAGCTCCGCAAGAACGGTGAGGGCCTCATCCGGCCGGGGGGCGAGGGCTGTGCCTCCGCCTGGGGTGCCCCTGCCTGCAGCTCCGCGGGGTCCGGCCCTGCCTTTGCCGGTGGATTTAGCTGTGGGGAGATGAGGGGGATCAAAGGAGAAATCTGTTTTTGTAGACGCAGGGATATCTTGGAGGGTGGTGTGAGCGGGAGAGGCTGTCCCTGAGGCTGCCCCTGGGTGCGATGTCTGGCATGTCCCAAAATAGACTTGTTTGATCATTACTGCTGACTGCTGCTCTGACTCCATCTCTGCTCCTTGTTGATTTCAGGGAACCTGGAATGGTTAGATAAGAACAAAACCAGCTTTCTGATCATGTGGAGGAGACCAGAAGAATGGGGAAAGCTCATCTATCAGTGGGTGAGAGCGTGGGGGTTGCACACCCAGACCAGGCTCTGTGTCCATGAGGACAGGGGGTCCTAGCTGCCATTTGGGAAAAAACGCTGCAGTGTTTCCTTGCTTCTTCACTGCTTTTCCTTTTTTCTTTCCTTTTCTCTCTGTTGCAGAGGGGTGTGGGGTTATTGACAGCCTGTTGCTTGCTTTGAGCTGCAGATGCTGTTGTCCACCCCCAGTGTCACTGGCTGTTCTGTGGTGAGGACAGGGCAGTGTCGCTCCCTGGCCTTTGTGTGGCCCAAGTCCTCAGTGCAGAAGATGTGGGCAGGAAGAGCAGAGGGCGCAGGGGGAAGAAGTGTCGTTGTTTCCTTAGGCAGCACTTCCTGCCCCAGTGCGTGTCCAGGGCTGCTGCTCATCAAGTGTGCACGTTCCATATCATGTGCTCTGGGATGTATGAGGGATCAGACAAGGATGTTCAGCCACACAAAGATTTGCTGTATTGCCTTTGTGTTTCCAGGTGTCGAGAAATGGCCTGACCAACTCTGTGTTCACCCTGTATGAATTGGTCAGTGGAGACGACACAGAGAGTGAAGGTAATGTCAGGGCTCATGTTCCAGAGTAGGTTTTCGTAGCACAGTGGATTGGAACATGGAAACAGTTGCCAGATTACAGTTTTGTGGATTAAATACTGTGAAATCTCACACACGGACTCGCCCCACTCACAGGCACATACTAGTCCAAAGGCTTTTACCACTTTTCAGGAACATCTCCCTCTGTAATTGCATTTTCACTTCCCCCTCCCCTCCAGCCTCCCCAGTGCCCAGCTGAGGTGAGGGATGTCTTGTTTTCATGCCGAGCTCTTGCACCGCCTTAGAGGCTGTTGTGACTCATCCCTGCTGTGTGATGACCTTCAGGCTTTTTTCCTGAAGCAGTGACATAGGAATGAGCCTGTCAGCATAGCTGTGACTCTGGATTTGCTGTGGTGATACAGTGCTCTTCAGAGCCCTCTTCATCACTGCCCCCAGTCCCTGGACCTTGCAAGCCTGTTTGATTTTTTGATGTGATTCTTTTTTTTCCTGTTGATGGGGATCTCTCCTCTTCCCTAGAGTTCCACGGCTTGGATGAGGCTATGCTGCTTCGTGCCCTGCAAGCCTTGCAGCAGGAGCACAAGGCTGAAATTATCACGTTGGACGATGGCCGAGGCGTCAAGTTCTTCTGAGAGGAGCTCCCTGCCCATCGCCTTCTGTGGTGGCCAAGGGTAGCTCCCTGGGCCTGACTTCAAGCCGTGACTGCAAGTAGCTGCATCCTTGGGATTTCTTGGGACAAATAGAGTCTGCAAACCCTTCCAAAGACATGACTTAGAAATATCTGGAGATCCTCTGTCTGTCTGTTCTCCCTGTTGATGTGTTTGAGAGGCTAAAGCTGCTCTAGGCAGTTCTGAGATGGACCACTCAGAAATGAAATACTGGGGCTGAGATGGACCACCTAGAAGCGAAGGACTGTGACAGCCTCAGAGCACTCCCAGCTTGGCCTCAAAGGCCCCCCACCCCCTGCCAGCTGCGTGCTGGGCCCCGCGGTGCCTTTGCGGTGCTGGGGGGTGAGGCAGGAGCAGGAGACTGACTGTCGCTGCTGAGCTGAGGGAGACCTCAGTGGCAGAAAAACACGCTTGCTTCAAAGTGGCCCGGAGGTGCCAAGGAACTAATTTCAGGTGATTAAAATGAGGTGTATTTATAGAGCAGCCTGGGTGTTTTTGTCTGTTTCTCCATCAGAAGTAAAACAGAGCAGTGTAGCAAATTCCTGCCCTTCAGTCGAGTTTCCTCACTGCCTTGGGGGTATGCAGCACTGCTGGAGTGGGCTGGGCCTCCCCCAGAGTGGGAAGCAGCAGCACAAGTGCTTTTCTCCACTTGTCAGGGCTGTGGCCTGTGGGGCCCTCACTGCCTGTCTCAGGACAACATTTATTTTACTATTGCACCTACAGCCTGCTGGAAACCCCTGGGTTTGTGCAGAGGTGGCGGGTTGAGCTCTGTACCACCTGATAGAGAGGGATGACTCAGCTTTAGGCTCCTGGTGCTGATAACAAAGCCCCGAACTTGCTGGGAACTGCGGTGCAGGTGTGGTCGCTGACCCTCTCAGTCCTGGGGAGGCCTGATGGCTGTGCCAGGGCAGGATCACGTTTGCCTTTCCCTGAGCTTTCTGTCCATGTTGCTGGTGGAGGTGGGAGCAACACTGAAGGAACCTTTGGTCAGACCAGTGTGGTCATTGTGGGGGTTTGGAGGAGCAGACAGTGCCTGCACCTCACACACTTCCACTGCCTGCCCCTGGCCGGAGTTTGGCGGTGTGGCCGGAGTGCCCTGCCCTTGAGGGCAGCCTGGCACTGGTTCAGGTGCTGCTGACAGCCAACATAGGCAACAGGGAATTCTCAGTGTAGGTGAGATACTGGAGTCCAGGGTCTGTGAAATTTAAAATCCCATTCAGCATAACCCTTTGCAGCCAAACTGAGAGGCAGTTGGTTCCCAAAGGGGATTCAACACTGGAATTTGCTGGCCAGGGAGGTGGTGGTGTCAAGAGAGCCTGGAGGTGTCACTCTATGCCATGGTGTAGTTGATCTGGTGATGTTAGGTCCTAGGTTGGACTTGATGATCTCAGAAATGTTGTCCAAGCTCAATGATTCTGTGATGCCATCCTGGGTCAGACCCAGGGACCTCCCATCCCTGCTAGGGGTGGACTTAAACTGGTGACCTCACTGTTCCCAGCCTCTGGCCCTGCCCCTGAGTCCCTTTTCCCTCTGGTTCTCCAGCCCCTCCCTTAAGGGTGGCTCAGGGGCAGCTCTGGGTCAGACCTAGGGACCTCCATCCCATGCCAGGTCATATGGTTGGTGATTGTTGAGGCCTCTACTTTGCCTAGGTCTCTGTCTGGTCTCTCTGCCTTCAAGGGATTCAATACCTCCTCCCAGTTTTGTATCATCTGCAAATTTCCTTCCTAGTCCTTCAAATCCTGCGTCCAAGTCACTTCTGAAGATCTTGAGGAGCACTGGGCCTAGGCTGGAAGCTACTAGTGGATCCCAGTAGTGACCTGTCAGCAGCCTGATGTAACTTCACATTTTGTAGCAGGAACCCATTGACCTGAACTCAGTGGGATGTGCTGCCCTGGTCTGGGCACATCGCTCTGGGGCTATGACTGGAGCCCAGGCTTCCTCTCCGTGCCAGAAGAGGCAATGCTATGGAGGAATTCTCGGGTGCCAGCACTTCTCTGCTGGCAAAAGGCACTGTCAGCACTTGTGATGAGTCACTGACACGCTGGGCTGGTGTCATCTCCCATCCTTTATTGAGACCACCATTGCAAGCTCTGCTGTGGTGCTGCCATGCACTGATGACACTGAGCCCAGCAGAAGTGAAGACTGTGCCATGGCACATGCTAGGAGCTCCACAGCACATCTGCCCTCAACACAGGCACAGGTTCTGTTCCAGCCAAGACTCTGGTTGAGCAATGATCTTCCCTCTGTGTCTGCAGTCACCAAAGTCTCTGTGTAGGTCTGTCTGCTACCAGTGTCTGCCCTGAGCTTGTTTGAATGTCCAAGTTCTGCCTCTGCTTCCCTCTCCACGCCACCCACATTGCCCCTTCCCTTCCTGGTTGCTCTGCCTCCCTGCTCCTCCTACTCCTGCAGCAAGCCGTGGTGCTGTGCCTAATGGCATCTGATGCCAAGCCTTCAGCAGCCAGGCCCAGGGTGTCTGTTCATGCTGTCTATGTGCGTGATGCCGACCTCCCGGCACTGTGTTCCAAGCTGGGAGTGCTGTATGTAACCTGGCTGTCCTTGAGAGAGTCTGTGTTCTTAATTAAATTTGCTCCCTTCTTAGGAAATGGCTGATGTGACATTAGATAAGACTAAAACCAGCTTTTTTCATTCCAAGGCACTCCTGGCAGCAGCTCCCTTCTCTTTTTCAGCTTCCTAATTAGTTGCTTACTCGGTGAGAGGAGGAGAAGGCAGAGTATGTCCCCTCTGCAGAATGGACATGGTGTAAAATTCCTTTTCCACACCCTCTGGGCTGGTTAGGAGAGGCTGCATCCAGCCATGCCTGCGATATCCCTGTGGGACTGGCTCCCCTGGCAGATCACTGCGGCACTGGCATTGCAGCGAGGTGCTGGCACTTGCTGCTGTCACTGCTGGGGCCATGGGACAGGACCTGAGAATGGCAGAGCTGGTGCAGCCACCGCGGAGGGAGCAGGTTTCCCTCTGAGAAGGTGCTCCCCAGGCCCCGGAGGGGCTCACTGGAGGAGGTGGTGTTTCCGGGGGACTGGAGCAGCCCCTCCTCTGGCTTGTGGCCCCTCAGAGGCCCTTGCCATGTCTGGCCATGGTGATTAGGGCTCGCTGGCTGGGGCGAGGCAGAGCTCAGGGGGCTGGTGTGGAGATAAGGTGCTATCAAGCCACACACACTCAGATTCTGCTGGTCTGGGAGGAAAGGCACCAAGAGGGGTTTTATTTGATGTGTCTGCTCAGAAGCAAGAGTTGTTTCAGTTTGATAAATTTATATGTTGGGATAAACTTGCAGAAGGGTCACATCTGTACCTCTGGACCGAAGAACTCATCTGCAGTGATCTGCCCAGGGTTACAGCCACAGCTGAGGTTTGGGTGTCATCTCCTCTTTCCTGAACTCGGGGGTTAGGGCAGGGAGTGATACAGCAGCTCCTGCAGGCGCAGGGTGATGAAGTCAACTGTGAAGCAGCCCTGGGTGTCCTTGGAGCTCTCCACTCTGACCCTGGGACAGGCACTCCATGCTGTGCATCTCAATCTGTAGGGGGGACACCTGCATCTGGACCCATCCTGGCCCCTCTGTGGTCCTGCCCTGAGCTCCATGATCAGAACGGACAATTCCTGGCAGGGCTTGCTGGAGCCCAGAGCTGAGCAGGGCTTTGATTCATGATCTAGTTCTGAGGAGAGCGATTACACAGTTCCCTGTTCTCTTCCTGGCAGCCAAATGCAGGCGAGAAATGGGTTATGTTCCCTGATTGCAGCGGTTCCTCAAAGTGAGGGCTGGCACTGGTGCCTGCAGCCCAGAAATGTCACCCTGATAACGCTGGGAAGCTGCAGGCACCCACGGGGAGCTGCAGAGGGCACCTGATTGTGGAGCAAGAGCCCTCTGGTTTTGGGCCAAGCTGGTTCCACTTTGGTGTCCTGGGCCAGGTCAGCAGGGGACCTGTGCCCCTGCCCAAGCTGCATCTCCCCTGCCAAGCTCTGGTGTGAGGTGGCCTTTGAGGAGTTGGGCAGGGAATTTCTCAGGCCACTCACCAGGGAGGTGCAGAAGGGCAGCAGTTGGAGCAAACTTCACCTCTAATTTCCTCTCCTGTCTGCAGGGGCCTCACTGGACTGGGACACACCCCAGCTCCTCTGGGATCTTCCAAGGCATCTCGTTTCATGATGAAAGTCCTCGATAAGGAGACATGAACCTGCCAGGGGCCAAGCTGAGATCTCTGCCTGGCTCTGTGTCTCTCACTGGAGAGCTGAGGCTCCCTGCCAGCCTGGGCCGTGTCCCTGTGCCCTGGCAGTGCAGGGCCCCTGGGAGGGACCCTCGGGTGGGGGCAGCCTCAGAGCCAGCCCGCAGGGGCTCGGCAGCGTGCTTCCCTTTCTGGCAGCAGTGAGAAGTGGGCAGGTTCTGGGCAGGGCTCACCCGAACAGAGTGTGTTGTTTGACAGAGCTGAGTTAAACTGTGCTGCATCTTACAGTAGCACGAGAGTCCCCCGTGGCAGGGCCAGCGTGAGGCTGTCGGTCACAACCTTTCTGCTCTGGTGGCCACAGCTGCCCCAGCAGCAGGCAGAGCTCTGCAGGGGCTGGTGCTGATGTGGTTGTTCCCCCGGGACCCTGCCCCTCACGCTCCAAGGAGCGCAGAGCTGGCAGGGGATGTGGAAGGGAGGCATTGGCCAAACCCCTCGTTAGAGAGAGGGTACCTGGTTCCTCCGGTGGAGAGCCGAGCTGGAAGAGCCAGGTCATGTGGCAGAGCAGAGATCAGCAGTGTGACACAGCCCGGACAGGGCTTTTGTATGAACATTTGCTTAAACGCTTCTTCCTCCTCTCGCTGGCGGCGGTTTGTGGGGAGCAGCCGTGCGGGACGTGGCCGCAGCCGAACTGCGGGTCAGCAGTCCCAGCCACCCCGCGTCACCCTGCGGGTGCCAGGTTGGCGTTCAGGAGGACGTGGCTCTGCTCCCCTGTCGATCCACTCCTTAATGTTTCCGGTATCGTTGAGTAGAAACAATCTGGCCTCAGGGAAAAGAAATTAGCGGCGGCCTCAAGTGCTTTGTGTTTTGTGTAAACAGCCTCACCGGCAGAACAACCTCCTCCTTGAGCCTGGAGAGACAACACGCTCTTGTCCGGCTGTTGGCTCCCGCGGGGCTGACACACACCTTCGACTCTTCCTATTTGCGTGACCCTAATTTCAGGATTTCGGACTGTAGTGACCCCGAGCGGGGTTGTCTGGGGCGGCGTGGGGGTACCCACGGCCGGGCAGCAGGACGCGGCTGCTCCCGGACACACTGCTCCGGGACCGGAGTCAGGAACTCCGAGCAAATGTCTAAACCAGGCGCCTTCCTACGTCCGGGCTCCGGCTGCTCAGCCCAGACCCCCGCCAGCGGGAGAAGCATTTAATGAAACGTTCCCGTT
>NW_008683914.1:0-7296 GCF_000695815.1 Acanthisitta chloris | reverse complement strand
TACTCTCTTATCCCGGGTACCCTCTTACCCTGGGTACTGTCTTATCCCGGGTATCCCATCCCGGGTACTCTCTTATCCCGGGTACCCTCTTATCCTGGGTACCCCCTCATCCCGGATATTCTCTCATCCTGGGCACCTCTTCATACCAGGCACCTCCATCTCGGGCATCCCCTCATCCTGGTGAACCTCCAGCCCTGGGACCCCCTCCTCCTGTGCACTCCCTCATCCTGGTACCCACTTGTCCAAGCACCCTCTCATCCAGGCATCTTCTCAGCCCTGGCACCCTCACATCTGGGCACCTCCTCATGTGGGGCACCTCCACATCTCTGACACCCCCAGCCCTAGCACCCCCCCATCCAGGCAGAATATAGCTATGCATCAACCTACACAAGAGCAGCACTGCCCAGAGCTGCAGAAATAGCTGATGAGAACTGTAAAAATGTCACCTTTTTGCAAAAGGCAAAGCTTGAGGTGAAAGCTTCTCGCTCGAGTCAAATCCTGCTGAGCTCTGTTTTTAACGGTGAGGTTCAAAATAGCATAGTAGCAGGGAAAACCTTCAGCATTTCCTTCAGGCTTAGAGATTGTGGCTTCCAAATGATTGTGATGCAAAGATGTAAATAGGTCTACTTTGGAAAAATTATATTTAATGGTCGTAGGCAACCAAAATCAGAATCCATGTCAGCCTACCTTGGGCTTTCCTAAGCACATTTATAGGCAGATGTATCCGGAAGCATTCGGTACATGTGAGTGTTGTGAGCAATCCCTTGCATGCTCATGTTTAACAAATTAATCTCGCTCTGTGAAGGGAGAACCCAGCAGGAAGGAACCACCCAGACAACCTCTTATCCCAGGCAGTATTTTTCCCAGCAAGCACCCCATCCTGGGCACTCCCTGCTGCAGGCTCCCCGCCTCACATGCTCCCTCCCTGGGCACCCATGAGTGTGTTGGCACGTGGTTGGCCCTGGGCACAGGTGTGTGTGCAGGTGTGCACAGGTGCTTGCACACTCGCCTTGTGCAAGTGTGTACCCCTGCATATGTACCTGTGTGCCTATCTGCTGTGCATGCCCAGCCATGTGCATGCCCCACATGGGCTGTAGGCATGTCCCTGCCCACGGATGCTGTGTGCACTCAGGACACAGAGCACCATCCCGCTCAGCCCCTGCAGGAGCTGCCACAGCCCAGGCCTGTGCCTGCTCGAGGGTGAGGATCCCTGAGGATGGAGCCTCCACAGCCTCCCTGGGCACCCCCTGCTACTGGCTGACCTTCACAGTACAAAGGTGTTTCCTGACGTTCAAAGGAACCTCCCATGTCCTTGTTTGTGCCCACTGCACCTTGTCCCAGCACTGGGCACCACTGGGAAGAGACAAACTGATCTTTTTGCTCCTGCTGAGCCACTGCCCAGCAGGATCCTGAGGTCCATCCCTGGGAACCAGGACGTCTTCCCTGGAAATACCCCAGGAGGGTGGCTGGGCGGTGGAGCAGAGCTGACCCTCCACCCACCCCAGGGCCCTGGTGTCCCAGAGGAGTGTTGCTCAAGGTGACTGGTGGGTCTGGGAACCCTCATCCTGCTGCATCACTGCCACATCCCAGAGGGATGCTGGACCAGCTGCACCTCCCTCTGACAAAAGGGAGCTGGAAAGGGGCTGGAAAGGAATGGGAAAGAATAACCATGATTCCTCTGGTGCAGCTTTTGCTTCCAGAGCCAGCCTATGTACATGCCCAGACTGATGCTCTGCCCTGCTGGGGGGTTGGAGTGGGGCTGTTTGTGGAGCCCCATGTGTCCTAACATTAACCTGGGGACACCAGGGGCTGATGGATGGGGCTTGGCAGCAGAGCCTTATCTCACCTTATCAGGATTTCCCTGATAGCACGGACAGGCCAGTGCCACAGACAGGGCAGAGTCCACTCTGTGGCCATGATAGAGCTGCTATGTACCGCCCATATATCACCCCAGGTGTCCCAAAGGTCCCCCCTATCCCGGGGAAGGACTTTTCCACCCCTGAGGCTGTGTTCACCAGGCTGGATGGGGGCTGGCAGGAAGGGGGCTGGCATGCCAGCGCTGGGAAAGGGCTCTGTTCAGGGGTATCCCAGCTCTGGGAGAACCAGCCTTCTGTCACTCCATGGGGATCCACAGAGCTTCTTAGCCACAGGCTCTGTCACACTGCACTGTGCTCCTGGACTGTCTCCTGCAACACCAGTGCCCCCAGGGCTGTCCCATGTCTGAGCTGTGCCCTCACACCCCCAGGGCCCCTGGGGCTGCCCTGTGCTTGGGCTGTGCTTGCAGCTCTCAGAGCCCCACGGGAGGGTTCCATGGGGCAGCACAGTGCAGCCTTGGCTGCCAAGTGTGTGAGTGCATCAGGGACTCAGGAGTCAGTTTGGGTTTGTCTGGAAGATAACGAGGGATAAGGAGGGACACCCAGTGCTCTGGCCTTCACCACCCGAGCAGCCAGAGGGGAACATATTTGGCTTCTGCCGCAGTGCTCCCTGCTGTGTAACCCTGCGGCTACTGCTCTGCTGCTGGCTGCTAGCACAAGGCTGGTGTCCAGCTGGACAGCTGGGGTGCAGGGCTGAGCCCTGGGCTACCCACCCCAATGGGCACTGCACCAGCCCTGCTCCTGGCTCTGCTGACGTGGCTCAAGGCTGCAGACAAGGCCAGCACAGGGTTGAACTGCCAAGGCACTACTGAGCCTGCAGTGGGGGAGCACTGGGCTCTGCTGCAGGTGCTGGCAGCCACGGTCCATGCAGCAAGTGTGGTCAGCGGGTCCTGGGCTAGATCAGCCAGAGTTCAGGAACAGGATGGTGAAAAAATTCTTCCTCCTCCTTCTCTGCACACCATATTCCATTTGGAGCTCCCCAGTTCAAGACAGACATCCCATAACGGAGTTGCTGAGCTGGTCAGGTCTGGAGCTGAGCTTCCTTCAGCTGAAGCAGAGAAGTGGAACTTTATCTGCCCTGAACTCTGGGTCATGGCAGGACTCCTCCTTTTGCACCACAGCACGGGCACTGGGGTGATGCCTCCCATGGGGACGTCCTGCAGGCAGGAGTTGGATGTCTGGACTGTGTGAGTGGCTGCCAGACCTGGGGCCTTATCCATGTCCCAGGACTGACACACCCCCAGCTATCCCCACATCCAGCCTTGCCCTTTGCCCCAGGCAGCCAGCAGTGCTGGCTCCCCACTGTGTGTTTCTCCTCTGCACACCGCTGGCCACGTCCTGCTCATGTGCTCATGGGACAGGCACCCACAGAGGAGATGCAAAGCTCTCCCCCTCTGGAAAAGGGGCTGTCTCCCTGCTCAGGGCAAAGCCAGAGGAGATGGAATTTTCCTCAGTGGAAGCAGGGAGAGGAGCTGGCCCTGCAGAGCCCTGGGCAGCCCCAGCCAGGTCTGGCATGTAAACACTGAGCGGCTCAAGGACTCCCATGGGACACTGCCCTTCGTGTGGGGCACCCCATGCACTATTACATAAGGAATTGCTGCAGCACTGGATGTGAGCCTCTGCTTTCCACTGCTCTGAGCTGGAACTTACAGCTTTGTGGAAAGAAAGATGAACGTATTTCCATCCTGTACAATAGGGCATCCAGGGCATCCATGGCTCTGGACAAGGAAGGCAGAGCAGGGAAACAACTTCACGCAAGGAAATCTCTTGTGAAGGTTGGAAGCCAAAATAAGAGTTGGAATGAGAAAAGAATGGTGCAGTTCTTTTGCACTTGAGCTTGCAGACCCTGAGGAGACCCCTGAGGGCTCCTGTGGACTCTGCCATGCACCTAGAAGTCCCTCCATCCCCTGCTGGATGTGGAGGTTTGGCACTCCCCAAGCATCTGCCTGGGTGCCCCTATGTCTATCACCTGTCTTTGCCTATGAGAGCCTGTGACAAGCTATGTCTCCATGTAACATATTTGTCCCACCTGGATCCCCTCCTTTGGCACCAGGACCCTGCTCTGGGGCCACCCTGTCATGCTTGTGTGGGCACCCTCAGCACACAGCAGCCAGGAGTGCTCTAGTCTGCTGCATCAGGCTGCTCAGGCTTTCCATCAGGCACTGGGATGTGGTGGGAGTCAGGCTCTTCTGCTGCTTTCATGTCATCTGCCTTCTCCCTGGCTAACTTGTGGGGCGAGGCTGGGGTGGTGGGCTCATCTCACCTGTGCCATGCAGCTCTGGATCTAGGTGAGAACACTGTTCGGTGGTATTGGTGCCCATGGGTGCTCTGCCCACTCTGGGCAACGACAGCCCATGTGTCCTCCCGAGGCCCTGAGGAGTCTGTGCTGGGGTCACCATGCAGCATCTGCTTGGAGTCCCTTAAGGAAAGAGCCACCCCTCTGGGATATATTGTCTAATACATATTTATGGGGAAAGGGACTAAAAATGTGGTATTTTCTTCTCTCTTGCCAGATTCTTAGTGCAGAAGCAGTGCTGGCTCCGTCAGCTGTTTTCAGTGTGAGTCTGGGCTGCAGAGATGCTAGGAATGATCATCTCTGTGGACACCTGTGTGTCCTGAGGCTCATAGGAGATGACTCCTGCCCCTGGTTCTCAGCAGGGGCTGCAGCCTTCTCCAGGCCTTTTCCGTGGGTCAAAGGGTACCCCAAAGGCCCTGGGCAGCCTGGTCTGGATGACCCTACTTGAGCTAGGGACTAGACAACCTCCACCCTCAGCAAGGCAGTGTGCTGAGGCTGTAGAGTGGCTTCCAGCAATATCCAACTGGCCTTGCCTACAGGAAGATTACAGAAAGCCCCAAGACATAAGGAAAACAAAGAAAAAACCCGCCCCAAACCCACTACAAGGCACAGAGGTTCCTTGTAAGAAGTCAGATATTGATACTAGGAGGAAATTCCCATCGTCTTCTGTTTTCCCTTAGCCCCTAGGCAATTCTCCATGCCATGTGAACTTGGCAGCACCTGGTTTTACTGCCCCAGTGAACACCTTCCTTTATCTTATGGGAACTAGCCAGAAGGAAGCAGCTCTGCAAGGAGGAGTGGTACCTGGCTGGGACATATAACTGCACTCCAAGTGAAGGTCAGGTGAGCAATGAGTCAGCAGGAGCTGGTTTGACCAAGAACAGAAGGAGCAGCTCTGAAGCAGGGAACTCTTGCCAGCATGTGTGGGGGCTTGGCTGGAGATGTGAGCTGGCACACTGGGGAGAGGAAAGGTCATGGGGTTGTGGAATTTCTGGAAAGCAGCCTCCTTTCTTTCAGTGTCCAAGGAAAACTGTGGGCTGGTATTTTCATGTCTTTGGAAATGAGATGAAGGGATCAAAGTAGCTTGACAAGAGAAAAACTTCTTGCGTGCTTCAGGTTTGCTTCCTATTGTGTATGATGACTATGACTGAGCTCTGCCTGTGAGATCTGCTGGGGAGGATTGGGTGCCACAGTGGAAAGTGTGTGGTGCTGGGTGAATCATTTACTGCAGAGTCAGGTGAACAAGCCACAGCACGTGTGTTTGCGTTACCTCCAGGTGGGCAGAGCTGGAGACAGCACGCAGATAACTCCACCCCAAGCTTCACAGCCCCATGGGGGTTGCCAGGACTGCCCACACATCTCCTGATAAAATCAGTTTTCCTGGTATTGGTAAAGGAATTTGTCAATTTCAGATGGTCTTGGGCACCACGAAATTTCTCCTTCCCATTGGAGCTGCAACCAGACCCTGAGCTTCTCCTGGCTCAGTCCAATGAAATGGCTGTGGAAGCTCCCGTTTGTGGGTGCAGCCTAGAGATACAGAGCCACAAAATTCCAGCAATTTCTACAGAGGGTGAGCCTTGGGAACAGACACATCATGGATCCTGAGCAGATGTTGGCCAGCAGCAGGATGAGGCCAGTTGTGTCCAAGGCTGTTAGAGGCTGTCAGCAATGACAGAGCAGGGCAGTTACAGGGAGCAGCAATTCATGGAGCAAGTCCCAGAGACAAGGCACACCGATGACCCAAGAGATTGTGTAAAGGGAACCAGGACTCTGGAGCTTCCATGTTCCTGGCAAAAGGCACAGCCTGTGCCTGTGCTGCCATGAGGAATGGTGACTGCAGTAGCACCAAAGTTTTGTGAGCAGCAGAAGGAGCCCATGGCTGGGGAGTGAACCTAGCTTAGAAAATCACCAGGTTAATTGGTAAATCCAGCTGGTCTTCCAGAAATCTGCCACTGGATTACCCCTGAAGGAAGAACAGTGCTGGTCAGAAAGGCCTTGTTTTTGTTTCGGATACTCACAGCACCTCTAATGTTGCTTTAATTCATTCTGTTGTTCATGTAGGTCAATTTGGAGGGCCGGGACAACTTCACAGGCTCTCAAGCATTGGCACTGCCTTTACCATGTGACCACACCACATGCAGAGTCACCCCATAACCTCCTATCCTTGGAGCCAAGAGTCACCTTTTCTGCACTCTGTGCCAGAGGTTCTCTGAGCAGGGAAGGGGCTGATTTTAATCAGTTTCTTTTGGATTCACACCATGGTCAAAGCAGAGCTGACCATTTTTGTTGGAAAGCACAAATACAAACCCAGGACGAGCCCCATGAGCACTGCAGCACACCTTCAGCTGCAAAAATGTGAGTCAGAGTTACGCACTGGCATGGACTTCTTAGTTCTATCGCAGAAACACCACTCTGATTACTCAGAGATGGAACAGTTGTGAGCAGATGTGGTTCCTGTTTCACTCACATTCCAGTTAGTGATGATGATGATGATGATGATGATGTGACCTGTGAGGGTCCAGCCCTCACCTGAGGCAGCGACTGAGAGCACAAACTGCAGCTCTGGCAGAGGAGACCAATGCTCTACTTTCACTGCAGGCATGGCTGGGTGGCAAGTGGCAGCTCCTTCCTGTCAGAGCATCCTGCCAGCAGCCTTATCAAGCCAGCCAAATTCTGCACAGGGCAGTAGACCCCTGGCTGACCTCGTGCACCGAGACACTTAAGGTTCCCCTGCCAACCTGGCACAGGGAGGAGAGGCAGAGGGATGGAGAGCACAGCTGGACACCTGGCCGTACCACAGCAGAGAATTCCTGACCGGACATGGTCCTGAGGATCTCCAGCGACGGCTCCGAGCTGCAGAGGAAGGTGAAAACCCCCCGGGCCCCTGTGCCAATCTGCCCGGGGGATAACACTCCCTCCCGAACCCGAACTGAGCGGGTCTGAGGACCTCCCGCATTCGGGGTCAGCAGGTCCGGCCGGGGGACGGCAGGGGCTGACTCCTCTGGCTGGGAAGGGCAGGTCGGGATCGCCACTGTCCTGACACTGGGATCTCTCTGTCCTGCGGCTCCTGCCCAGGCACTGAGCCGAGCTGAACTGAGCCGATCCGCTCCGCCCGGGCCGGTCGGG
>NW_008683913.1:3650-5855 GCF_000695815.1 Acanthisitta chloris | reverse complement strand
CCACAGGTAGGACTTTGCACTTCACTTCGTGGCACTCCATGAGGTTTGCATTGTTCCACCTCTACAGCTTGTCCAAGTCCCTCTGACTGTCCCATCCCTTCCCTCCAGCTCTGACTGCCCCACACACTTGGTGTGCTCAGAGAACTTGCTGAGGGAACCATTGGAGGCTGGATGTCCCCACAGCCTTCATCCCAGCCCCCAGCCATGGAATTGTCCCCAGCCCTCACCCAGGATGCTCCCACATGCCTGTATGGAGGATGCCCTGCTGCAGTGTCCCCCCACTGCACTCCAGTCCCAGCAGGAACAGCATCCAGCAGATCCCTGTCGTTGCTCAGCACCCACTGCCCCTCTCTGGAACGTGAGGAGAGGAAGCAGCTGGGCTCCAGCATGGTCTGACTCTGCTCTTCCAAGTTTCCCTGGCCAAGGGGATGATGTGAAATGAGTCAACACTTGGCCCCAGCGCTGGGGTCGGGAGGGTAATGTTTCCTTCAAAGTCAGATGCTTCCTCTCCTCCCCACTGGAGCTGATGATGCTCTGGGCCAGCAGTTGGTCTCCTCTCTGCCTTTCAAGGCAGGACTGATGTGTCTCCAAGCCTCGGGGTTTGTCCCAGGCTCCCTGAGCCCTTCTGACGCCCACAGAGAAGCAGTGGCAGTGCTGCAAGCCATTAACATCAGTCCCACCGAGGGCTGGCTCCGTTTCCCTGGACACCAAGAATTCAGCCAGAACCTGAGCAACAATTTGCTGCGCATAATAGCCACAAATGTGCTCTCTGGCAGGCTCAGAAATCAGCAGCCCAGGGAGGCAGCCTGGATTAATCAGCCTGGCCATGACTCCCAACAAACCTGCTGCCGAAGCCTTGGCAGAGGTGGTGTGAGTGCTGTGCCTCTCCCTCCTGCACACACACAGCAGGAGGGAGCAGAAGGCTTTATGGTGTGACTGACATGGTCTTCAGAGCCCTCTGCCACCTGCAGTGTGCCACCTGCCCTGTGTGCCTGTCCCCCACGTCCCACACCCTGGGATGTGATGGGAGAGGGACAGGGGCTGGGCAGGCAGGTGAGCCCAGTGCTGCGGGGGGGGGGATGTGAATGGGGTGTCACAGAGTCTCTGCTCCATGGGATTCCAATCATGGGACCTGTGGATACTCCCTGGGACACCCTGGTGAAGGTTAACACGGGCACAGGCCATGGTTAACCCCAACACAGCCACAGCCATGAGATGCTGGACCTCCTGCTTGGAGCATGGGAAAGGAAAGCCCTGAGGGATGCTTGGAGTAAATCCACAGTCTCACTGTGGTTCCAGGTCCTGGTGCTGCTCCTGTGTCCCTCTCTGAGCCTCCCTGCACTCTGCTCTCAGCTCAGCCTCCACTGCCCATAGGGATGCTTAACCTGCTTTTCCTGAGGTATCCCAACCTGCTGCCCCCAGGACAACCCCTTCTCTCTTCCCCCAAGAGGCACTGCCCGAAGCCACCCTGACACCACCTCCTGCCCCTCTGAAGGGACAGCATGAACCATTTTGGGCAGGATATTCAGCACCAGCTCCAGCCCTGGTGTCTCCTGCTTTCCTGGGTACCCCCGGGGACACCAGGCAGGTCACAGGGACCACACTGAGATGGAGGAAGGGGTCAGCACCCTCCTGTGCTCCCCGTGGAGGTGTGGGGTACACGAGAGGGGCAGAGGGGGAGGCAGGACACCTCCTTCACCCCCACGCTCTCCCTTCCTGGCGACGCGGCAGGATGTTTACGTGATGGTTTCTGCCTGGTGAAGGACACACAAAGCCTCAAAATGAAATAAAATGAATGAAAAAAAATTCTCCTGTTGTTCCCTCCAGCAGATGGAAAGTAAACACAGCTGCTCTGCTCCCCTGAGCAGTAACTGTGCACCCTGACCCCCCCGGGGATGATCCCTATGCTGAGCCAGTGAGGATGTGCTGCCCAGGAGGCCATGAGCCCATGGAATGCACCCCACGGGAGTCCTGAGCCCCCAGAGTGGGTGGCAGCATGGCTGGGGACACCCACCCACCCAGGTGTGGCTGCTGAGGTGGTGCTCCCTGCCTGGAGAGGGGATGGGACATCTCCCACCCCAAGGAGCCACCCAGTGCTGCTCAGGGCTACAGGAGTGTTGCCAGGGGTGTTTGGGGCTGCAGGGATAGTTCCAGGGTTGCTTGGGGCTGCAAGAGTGCTTGAGGCTGACAGGAATGCTTGGAGCT
>NW_008683913.1:3316-3607 GCF_000695815.1 Acanthisitta chloris | reverse complement strand
CTCATGGCTCGGGGATGCTCCAGGCTATGGAATGCTCTGAATTGTGGGATGCTCCAGGCTGAGGGATGCTCCAGGCTGTGGGGATGCTCTGGGTTGTGAGATGCTCTGGGTAGTGGGATACTCCGGGCTGTGAGGATGCTCCAGGTTGTGGGGATGCTCTGGGCAGTGGGGATGCTCTGGGTTGTGGGATTCTCAGTGCTGTGGGATTCTCGGGCAGGCAGGGTGTCCGTGGGCAAGGTGCTGAGCCCGAGGTGCTGGGGCAGGAGGTGCTGTACCCGAGGTGCCGAGCCT
>NW_008683913.1:1316-3146 GCF_000695815.1 Acanthisitta chloris | reverse complement strand
CCCAGCCCTGTATTATACCTTCACTCACCTTAATGTTCTCCGGTTCTCCTGCTCCTTTTCCACCTCCCATTCTTCAGTGGCCGCCACTCTTCCTCAGGCTCTCAGATTCTATTTCCCACTAGTTTTATTTGCCTCCTACCCCTCTTTAGCCCTTTTTTAGCCTCCAATTTTTTTCTGCTGGGCTGAGTCCTTCGGGATGGTTTGGGGTTCTCTGCGGTGTCCGGGGGTGGTTTGGGGACCACGAGGGGGCAGCAGAGCCATGGGCAGGGATATGTTCCACCAGCCCAGGTTGCTCCAAGCCCCATCTGACCTGGTCTGGAACACCCCCGGGGATGGAGCAGCCACAGCTGCTCTGGGCAACCTGTGCCAGTGCCTCAGCACCTCACAGAATGCTCTAATCATACAATTTTCGGGGTGGGAATGGAGCTCAGAGCTCACCCAGCCCCAACCCCTGCCCTGGGCAGGGACACCTCCCACCAGAGCAGGTTGCTCAAGGCTCAGCCAACCTGGCTGTGAACACTGCCAGGGTTGGGGCAGCCACAGCCTCCCTGGGCAACCTGGGACAGTGTCTCACCATCCTCACAGGGAAAACTTCTGCCTCACATCTAACCTCAATTTCCCTCCTTCAATTTGTGCCCATTGCCCCTTGTCCTGTCCCTGCAGCTCCTAACACAGAGTCCTCTGCAGCTTCCCTGGAGCCCCTTCAGCTCCTGGAAGGTGCTCTGAGGTCTCCACACAACCTTCTCTTCTCCAGGCTCAACAGCCCAAACTCCCTCAGCCTGTCCTCACAGGGGAGATGCTCCAGTGCTCTTAGCAACTTCATGGCCTCCTCTGCACTTGCTCCAACAGGTGACTGAGCCTGGTGTCAGGTCCTTTCTCCTTCCTAGGTAGCTTCAGGACCTTCTTCATTCATCTTTAACCCCCAAAAGGGAACTGAGGCACCACCTGTGCTTATAGGTGCCACCTTCCCTGTTATGCTGAGGCACCAACCTGTCCTGGCCCAGCCCTGGCTGAGAAACAGATTTGAGGACCCTCACTCACATTGCTCCAGAGGGGTGGGTTTCCCAGCAGCTGCTGGTGTGGCCATGGGTGCATCAGCCTGGCTCGGGGCTCTGTGCCCAATCTGATATCCAGGCCAGGCCGCCCCCTCCCAGCCCTCTCCCACCCCCACTGTCTTCAAAGCCAGCGACCTGGCAGTGGTTCTGACACCCGGGCAGAGCCTCCATGCCACGGCTTGGCATGCAGCTCAAAGGCTCAATTAGCAACATCTGCTCTTGTGGGCTGTAAAACCCTCTCCCTGCTCCCCTCCCTGGCTCCGAGCGCTCGCAGCTGGGAGCAGCATGGGCCTGAAGCTGGCACGGCCAGGGGGTCTCACGGCTGGTGGCGTGGGTTGTGCGCCCCCTTTTTTACGGCTGCTGTGGTGTGCTGTGCCACCCCTGCCACTGTGCCACCTCTGCCACTGTGCCACTGCTCCCCCAGATCCACGGATCCTGAGGGCAGCTGAGGGTGTGGGGCGGGGGGTGATCTCTCCTCTCCACTGACTAGTGACAGGATCTGAATAACAAGAGGCAGAACAAGAGGAAATGGCCTGGGGAGGTTCAGGTTGGACATCTGGAGGAATTTCTTCATGGAAAGGGCTGTTAGGCATTGGAACTGCCCAGGGAGGTGGAGTCACCATCCCTAGAGGTGTTCAAGGAACAACTGAACTTGGCACTCAGAGTTCTGGTTTAGTTGACAAGGTGATGATCAGTCACAGGTTGGACTTCTTCCCTGTGAGGTGCTGAGGCACTGGCACAGGTTGCCCAGAGCAGCTGTGGCTGCTCCATCCCT
>NW_008683913.1:0-1192 GCF_000695815.1 Acanthisitta chloris | reverse complement strand
TCCCCAGAGCAGCTGGTCCTGCTCCATCTCTGGGAGTGTTCCAGACCAGGTCAGATGGGGCTTGGAGCAACCTGGGCTGGAGCAAGGTGTCCCTGCCCAGGGCAGATGATGTTTTAAAGTCTCTTCCGACCTGAACCACCCTGTGATTCCACAAACCCTGGTCTGATCCTGTGTGTACAAGGCAGGCACAGGCAGTCCCAGGAAATAAACCCACCAGGGAAACTCCAGACCTGCAGGAACAGCTCTCTCAGGTCTTCCAGCACCTCCTCCCAGCCCAGGGCACACCAGAGGGGCAGGAGGGGACAGGGTGGAAGAGCCAGGGGAAAGCAGCCCCAGAGCTGTGCCCTGTGGGAGCTGCAGGTATCTGTGCCACAGCTCAGAGCTGCTCAGGCTCCAGCCTGGGCTGCAGTTCCTTATATCACTCCCAGGGATGTCCAACATTTGTTCGTTCCAGCTGTAAAACCTCTCCTGGCTCCACACCAGGTATTTCCTTCCCTCAGTGCCTCGGCCAGGGCAGAGCTGCTGGAGTGTGCAGCTCGGACACGATGGCCTGTGTGACCAACGTGCTGTGTGTCACCACTGAGGTGACAGCCACCCTGTGTGTGCACAAATCCCTTGAGATCCCCTTTCCTCACTGTCCTCACAGCTCAGGATGGCAAAGGGGAGCAGGAGAAAGCCTCCGGTAACATTCCCTGTCCCAGCCTGGGGTAGCACAGACATCCAACACCTTGGCACAGCTGAGTGGGCTGAAGGAGCTGATCCACCTGGGGACAGAGCTTGAGGAAAACCTCAGGAAGAGGAACACTTGAACCAGTTCCCACAGCCAGGTCAGTGCCTGAGGGTGAGGATGGCTTTGTGGATGAGAAGGAGCCTCCAAGGAAGCTCTGCCCACTGCTCTGTGTGCAGCAGTCTTTCATGTTCATGAAATTATGGAATCGTTTAGGTTGGAATAGCTCTGTGGGATCACTGAGTCCAACCATTCCCCCAGCACTGCCGAGGCCACCACTGACCATGGCCCCAAGTGCCACATCCATGTGGCTGTTAAATCCCTCCAGGGTCGAGCAGAGGGCAGAGGGTGAGCGAGCGTTGGGGTGAGGATGAGCACTGGGGTGCGGGTGGCAGTGAGGCTGAGTGAGTTGGGGTGAGGCTGCCTGGGGTTGGGGCGCGGAACAGGAGGAGTGTGCGGGGCTTC
>NW_008683912.1:0-299 GCF_000695815.1 Acanthisitta chloris | reverse complement strand
CCATGGGTGTGCCCTGGCTGTGCCCGGGCAGACAATGTTTGCTCTGTGTTTGTCCTGTCCCCATGGATGTCCTGTCCCCACGGGTGTCCCATGGTTGTGCCCTGGCCATGCCCAGGCAGACAGTGTTTGCTCTGTGTTCTCTGCAGACTCCCCTGGCCCAGCGGCTGCTGCTGCAGGAGAGCTCCCTGGCACAGCTGGCACTGCAGAGTGCCACGTCCCTGCCCGCGCTCACCCTGGGGCTGCCTGCGCCAGCCAGTGCCAGGGTACGGACCGGGCACAGACTGCCCATCCTGGGCTCA
>NW_008683911.1:0-556 GCF_000695815.1 Acanthisitta chloris | reverse complement strand
GTGCTCTGGCCCTGCCCAGCCGCCTCACATGCTTCCCCCACAGCCCAATTCCCTGAAACCTTTCCCCATCAGTAGAGCATTTCATGGAAATCCCCCAGCACCCTACCCAGGGCTCCCCTGTTGGAGGGGCACCCCAGTCCCACAAGATGCCAGGGAATTACCAGAAGCCAACTCCTGTCCCATTCACCCCCGGCACACCCCACACCACCCAAAGTCCCCACCGCCCTCTCTGCAGGACTAGCTCTTCACACAAGTCACAAAACACCAAGTCCACTCATATGGTAGTAATTATGAAACTCCCAGAGTAGAGACCTTGATGGATGCTTCAGTTAAAAGCTATTATCTAGCTCATATTGGTGTCCATGGTGGGTGGCACAGTGGTGACACCACGGCCAGGGTAGGGATGAGGATACGGGCTCCCAGCACTGCGGCCGTGCCTGGGGAGGTCAGGCCATGGGTGCCAGGGCACGGGCAGCAGCTCCAGCTCCGCCGGTTCTGCCCAAAGCACTGCCCGTTCCCGCTCCGCCGCCGGCAAGGTCAGAGCTGCGCGATGGCA
>NW_008683910.1:2910-4225 GCF_000695815.1 Acanthisitta chloris | reverse complement strand
AGTGTTCAAAGCCAGGTTGGCTAAAATTTTGAGTCACCTAGTGTGGTGGGAGATGTCCCTGCCCAGGGCAGGGGATTGGCACTAGGTGATCTCTAAGCTCCATCCCAGCCCCTCTGGTCACCTAACCACCTGCTGTGTCTGTGTTTGCTTGCAGTCTGCCATCCAGGCAGCCAGCAATGCCAGTGTGGAAATAAAGAACGTTCTGGAGTTCTACAAGCAGTGGAAGGAGATTGGCTGATGGTCAGAGAGACATCAGGTTGGTGAACCTTTCTCTCCCCCTCTCGGCACCTGCAGCGTCTGAACGAAGGAAACAACCACCTGGGCGACACTTAGACCCGAAGAAGCAGCAGCAGCAGCAGCAACAGCAGCAACAAAAAAGACCTCCCCAACCCCAAAACAAGCCAATGTGGGCACAGACAGACAGACACACACACACTCACCCCACCTGCAGCCCGAGCAGACAGCAGGACACGACACCTCCGGTGGCGAAACGAGAGAGGCCCCTGGGCACGGCTGGGGCACAGCTCTGCCCTTCCCCCAGGGGCAGAGAAGGGAGAGACAGGCAGTGCTTCTCCCCCTCCCTCCTCCCAACGCTTCCTTGGCCAGCAGGGACAGGTCAGTGGTTCAAAGTGTGGACTTGGCTTCAGGCAAACCAAACCAGCAGCCACGGAGCTCTCCGGCTTGGGGACGAAGATCCAAAGAGTGTTTGGCTCTAGTTTGGCAATGTAGGGGCAGGAAAGCAGAGAGGCTTTTGTTTCCCCCTCCTTTGAATTCTTTTTCAAGGGTTTTTTTTTCTTTTAATTCTTAGGTTTTATATATATAAGTAATATTAAAGAGGAGAAAGAGGAATTCCTTTGGGGTTCTGGATACTCTGCCAGTGTCAGAGGGAACAGGAGAAAGAGGAGTTCCTTTGGGGTTCTGGATGCTCTGCCAGTGTCAGAGAGAAAAGGAGACAATTCTGCTATTTAAAAGGGGGGGAAAGCTCTTAATATAATTTTTTTTGTCTTAGAACAAGCATATTTATTTCCTTTCCCTGTTCCCCCTTGCAGTGGGCTCAGTGCAAAGGGCTGGGAGCAGCCCCAAGGCTCTCCCTGTGCCACACAAGCTCAGAGAGGCCACAGGACTCTGTGCCTCCAGCCCCAGTCTCTCCCACTTTGCTTCTGTCCCACCTTGGAGAACAGGAGGAATCCAGCAGAGCTGCTGGAAGAGAGGAAGAGCCAAGTGGGATTTAAACAACCACCAAGGCTCAGCTTGGCTTGAGCACTGCGACCCTGGGATGGAGCAGATGTCTCTGAAGGAACCAACGTCTCTCTTT
>NW_008683910.1:607-2886 GCF_000695815.1 Acanthisitta chloris | reverse complement strand
AATCCTGCAACGGGGTGTGGAGGAGGAAGGAGGATCTCAAAGCCATTATCTTCTGCTGGTTGGTCAATGAACCACTGCTGCTATGCCATGCCAGAGGGTGGCAGAGCTGGAGCCTTCGTGGCCCCTCTCCTCAGAGGACTGAGCTCATGGACCTCTCCATGCTTGGCCCATCCCACAGGGGAGGGATGATGCTCCCTGGACAGATGCTGGAAGAGCTGATTCCCCAGGTGACCTGTGAGGGACCTCACAGACCTCCATCCCAACAGCATCTCAAGCAACCTGTGCCTGACACAGCCACACGTCGGACATGAAGCTCCCAGGTTGCTCCAGGTTGCTCCCAGGTTGCTCCAGGTTGCTCCCAGGGCAGCAGGAGAAGGGCTGAGTGGCCTCTTGCTGCTCCCTCTGCCTCCATGTGCTCATGAACTCCATCCACACATGAACCAGCAGCAGCTATGCAAGTACAAACCACTGGAGTCTTCTCCCTGTGCATGTGTCTCCCATGGCCCAGCCAGAAGCTGCTCCAGGGTGTAACATGGGGAAGCCAAGCCACAGCCTCCAGTCTGTGCTCTGAGCATGGTGTGTTGTTCTGCAGGGGCAGAATGGGCCTTGTTTTCAGGTAAAAACTAAGCAAAACAGCACAAGTCCCAGAGGATTCATTTCTGTTCCAGCTCAGCTCCTTTGCAGAGGGAAATACTGAGCTCCACTTCCAGCTGCTCCATCCCTGGGGGCTCACAGGCAGGGCAGGACTTTCCCTGCAGGCTTTTCCTTTTGCATCTCATGGTGCTTTGCTTGGCTAAGCCAAGGAGAGGACACACAGGACACCAGGTCAGACTCCAGCTCACCTTGGGGCTCTCAGAGAGCTGAGCTGAGCTGTGAGCTTCACACTCTTCCTCCTGTGGTTTTCTTTAAAGCCATTTGTGTAGCTCATTCTTTCTGTTTGATGGGAAAAGAGAAGGGAATCACCTTGTGGGATGTGGTGGAGAGCAGAGACACCTCCTTGGTGAGGAGGAGTGTCACTGGGCTGGGATCAAAGCAGCTTTGCTCCAGGTCAGGCATGTTCTGTTGGGCCCAGCTGGACCTTGAGGGGAGAGGGGAACAGTGGAGCTGGAGCAGCATCCCAGGGGCAATCCCTGTGTCCCATCCCAAGTGTCTGAGCCCATGCAGCTCCCTGGGCAGGGTGGGAGCTGGGAGCCGAGTGCTGGGGCTGTCACCATGTCACTGAGGCCTCTTTGGGCACAGTTCTGAGAACAAAAGGAATTGAACTCAATCGCTGTCACCAGGAATTGCTGAGCCCCGTGGTGACAGCAAGGAGCTGCTCACAGCTGTCCCTCAGGGCTTGGGGGATGTTCCCCTGAGCTTTGGCACAGCTGAAGAGGAGGAAGAGGCTCTCACCCTGCAATGGGCAATCCTGACTGTCCCACAGCACCTTCCACTCCTGGGGAGGGATTGTCACCCTTAAAAAGGGCTCCTGAGGGTCCCTGTGCCACCCTCCTCCTCCCCAGGGTGTGCAGCTGTGCTTGAGGGGCTGTGGATGTGTGTGGATGCACATCCCCGTCCATGGAGCTGGAAAAAGGGGAAACTCCAGAACTCTGGAGCAGAGCAGCCTTGGGACACACACGGTGTCCTCTGGGGGGGCTCAGGGTGCCATCTGCAGGATTGGGGTAAAGGAAGGCACTTCCCAGCCTCATCCCAGCTCTAGGGATGGGCTGGAGTCCATTTACCCCTGGGGATAAACCAAACAGATCTGCTCTGAGGGTCTGTGCCTGTTGCTCCCTCGGGATTTGGTGCATCATCCACAGCCCAGCAGAGCAAGCAGGATGGTCTGGGGGAGGCTCTGTAGCCCCCCTGGCTCCTGTGTGCTGACAGAGGCTCCCCCAGAGCCTCCCCAGCCTGAGCTGCTGGTCCCGGGGGGCGACCCCCCCCAGCCTGAGCTGCTGCTCCAGGAGAGCAGCAGGTTGGAGACTTGGCCTCCAAGCACAGCTCATCCCTGTGGTGCCGCTCCAGGCCGGGCTGTGCTGGCAGGGAGGGCAAACAGCATCCTGTGGGCCAAACCCACTGCTTGGCATGTGCTTCGGGGTGTTCCTTGGGATTGCTTTGCTCTCCATCACTTTGGGGTGACCCCACGCTGGGAGGACACAGGGCTGTGGTGGCTGAGGCTGCTTGGGTGTCCCCCACACCAGTGGACACTGGCACTGGTGCTCGTTGGGCTTCTGCTCTGTGGTTTCCTGGGCTCTTCCAAGCAGCTTTCCCTCTGCTCCCATCCTTGCTGGGCTCACAGA
>NW_008683910.1:0-527 GCF_000695815.1 Acanthisitta chloris | reverse complement strand
TTCTCCTGCTCTTCAGTTGATGGTTGTTCGTGGTGGGAGGCAGCCCTGGGTGGCACAGGGGCTGGCACAGGGGCAGGGTGGGCACCTGCTTCGAGGCGAGGGACAATCAGCTCTCCTCAGCCCTCCCAGGGCCCTGGGGAAGGCTCTGCCAGGGGGCCCAGCTGGGTGAGGAGGGGCTGAGGCTCTTGGCATGTGGCCTGAACACATGGACTGGCTGAATAAAATACCAATGTTTGTACCTCGTGTCCTGTGGTCATTCCCAGCACAATCCATCCTGCCTTGCCCTGGAGCTGGGGGTGTTTTCCAGCTGGGAATCTCCCAAACTTGTACCAAACTGACCAAACTTGGTGCTTTTCAGGAAGAAAATGCAAGTTGGGTCTTCCTTATCCTTATAATGGGAATAGCATTTCTGTTGGTTTCCTCTGGGGTTGGAAGGGATCTTAGAGATCAGCTAGTCCTACCCTGTGCCCTGGGCAGGGACATCTCCCCCCAGAGCAAGTTGCTCGAGGTTTTGAACACTGCCAGGG
>NW_008683909.1:1203-1742 GCF_000695815.1 Acanthisitta chloris | reverse complement strand
CCAGGAAGTGTCCAGGACCCCTAGGACCCCCAGGAGCCCCAGGACCCCCTAGGCCCCCCCAGGAGCCCCAGGACATGTCCAGGATTCCCCCAGGACCCCCCAGGATCCCCAGGACCACTCCAGTAACCCCCAGGATGTGTCCAGGACCCCCAGGCCCCCCAGGCCCCCCGTACGTAGGCACTGGCTCCGCGAGGGTCCCAGGACGTGTCCAGCTGAGCAGGAGCAGCGAAAACTTCCCTGGGTGTTTCGGCACTCGCCAGGTTGGCACACCCCGGGCAGGGAGCACTCGTTGATGTCTGGGGGGAAACACACACACCTGAGCCAGGTATGGCACAGCTGGGGCAGGTATGGCACACCTGGGGTAGGTATGGCACACCTGGGACAGGTACAGCACACCTGGGCACACATACAAACACTTGGGACAGGTATGGCACACCTGAGCGCACACACAACCCCCTGGGACAAGTATGACACACCCGGGGCAGGTATGGCACACCTGGGCGGACACACCTGGGACAGGAATAATAACCCTGGGCACA
>NW_008683909.1:0-878 GCF_000695815.1 Acanthisitta chloris | reverse complement strand
GGACAACTATGACACACCTGGGACAGGTATGGCACACCTGGGCAAACACACACAAACACCTAGGACAAGTATGACACACCTGGGGCAAGTATGGCACACCTGGACGTGCACACACACCTAGGACAGGTATGGCACACCTGGGGCAGGTATGACGCACCTGGGCACCCACACACCTGGGACAGGTATGGCACACCTGGGCAAACACACACAAACACCTAGGACAAGTATGACACACCTGGGGCAAGTATGGCACACCTGGACGTGCACACACACCTAGGACAGGTATGGCACACCTGGGGCAGGTATGACGCACCTGGGCACCCACACACCTGGGACAGGTATGGCACACCTGGGCACACACACACAAACACCTAGGACAAGTATGACACACCTGGGGCAAGTATGGCACACCTGGGCGTGCCCACACACCTAGGACAGGTATGGCACACCTGGGGCAGGTATGACGCACCTGGGCACCCACACACCTGGGACAGGTATGGCACACCTGGGCACACACACACAAACACCTAGGACAAGTATGACACACCTGGGGCAAGTATGGCACACCTGGGCGTGCCCACACACCTAGGACAGGTATGGCACACCTGGGGCAGGTATGACGCACCTGGGCACCCACACACCTGGGACAGGTATGGCACACCTGGGCACACACACACAAACACCTAGGACAAGTATGACACACCTGGGGCAAGTATGGCACACCTGGGCGTGCCCACACACCTAGGACAGGTATGGCACACCTGGGGCAGGTATGACGCACCTGGGCACCCACACACCTGGGACAGGTATGGCACACCTGGGGCAGCTATGGCACACCTGAACACACACAAACACCTGGGACAGGTATGACACACCTG
>NW_008683908.1:0-4153 GCF_000695815.1 Acanthisitta chloris | reverse complement strand
ATATATATATATATATGAGACTGTATTTTTACAGGAGAGAAACAGTGTGAGCATGTACAATCCAAGGGCACTTTCTCAAAGATGGTAGTTGAAAGCAGCTTTTCTTTTTTTTGAAAATACAAAAATCCCCAGGAGAACAGAGCTGCTTCTCTAAAAGAAGCTTTCCCTATCTCATAAAAATTACATAAGAGTCCATTTAGACCAAATCATTCCTAGGTTATCTGCAACTGTCCATTTGGAAATACTGTGCCACTTTTCTAGCAGTCATCATTCTCTTATGCTGTTACATGACTAAGGCAACACCACCAAAACTCAGGTGTATCTTCCTAGGAAACGTTTCATGCAGTGCAGCTGTAGACTCTAATCTGTTAGTACTTTGTCAATTTGTTACTCAAGATTACAGGGATGCCCCACTCTACTGCTGACTGACACACTCCATGCTGCTTGTATTTGAAGATCTTCTAGAACACGTTTCAGAAACAGCTGTCTGAAACTACAGTATTCTTTGGCTCTTCCTTGGGCTGAGATAGCATCAGTGGCACTTTCATCCAAAGATGCAATGAAAGGAAACTAAGGATTTTTGAAATTTGTCTTGGTATTTTCACAACAGAACTAATGCAATGACCAAAAAAAAGTAAAAAAACAGGCATCTACCTAATAAAAACACTCTAAAATTTCTAAAGGTTGTAAAAATTAAAGTGTTTCTGTCCTTCTCAGTTTATTAATCTCAATCTTGAAAAAAGCTATGATTTCAAGTACTTTCTAGAAATTAGGGTCCCTAATGCATTAAGATTCACAAGCAGCTTGCTTCTGGAGGACCAAGGATATCAGTGAAAGCAGAAATGCTCTCTACATTCTGAAATAGTTTTATGAGAATAATTTTAATTTAGAAACCAGAGCACATACTTCTGCAGAGATGGAACAGATGCAGTGGGCAGGTGAAGCCTTTTTACCTTGAAACACACTATGTTCTCATTTCTAAGTGATCTTTCAGCCTTACAGTGTGCTTATTTGCCTTTCCCCCTCTGACACTTCTGAGCTAAGAGCAGGCTTTTAAAAAACACTGTGTTCCCCAATGCTAATCAGCAAGAAAAGCATCCTTGGGGATGAGAAAGGATGCTGACCTTAAGTGTTCAAATCTAGGTTTAGGGTCCCAAAACTGACTAAATTTACCACTGATTTTGGCTCCAGAATTCCTTACACTGGTCACCACAAATGCTATGCTGCACTTAAACATGCAACTAACACTTAGAGCCTGTAAAAACATTTCTCAGAAGAGGTCCCCTGAGTAAGGAAGGCAGCAGGCTGAAGGGCTCAAGGCATGATCGAAGACATTATGCCTGAGTGAGAACTAGGACCACTGATGGCTCCACCACAGGGTGAGTAATAACAACGTGACACTGCCAGTCACCTCATGGCACCTCTCACCATTAAGGCACCATTTATGTGAGAATGGTTAATGCCATATGAAATGCTAGAAAAGGAAGCACAAAGCATTGGGCAGAGGAAAAAAGGTGAACAATTTCAATAGCCTTTAATGTCTGATACCATACAATTTGAGTCCTTGCGCACAGAAGGAGGTATTTGACATTTTCCTCTTCAGAGATTAGCACTTGCAGGTATTGATTTAAACGAGGATTTATACGGCGTCTGCCATTTTTATGAAGGGCATAATAAGAGAGATTAGCAAGAAATTGCCAGGCACACCATCCTTAATCAGCTGCAAACTGTTTTCATCCTAAATCTGCAGGTTTGCATGTAAAAGCAAAATGCGCATAACTAAGTGGGGTAGCAGGAAAAGAGCTTTCAATCCAACAGAATAAAAAAAAGCCACTGAGAAAGGGTGGCATAAGAGAGCTTTTTATCTTTTATTTTTAATCTGGAACAGATTCATAAATCATGCTGCATCTTTTTAAATTTTGTTATCTGGTTTGTCTTAGAATTAAAGTTCCTTCTCAAGCACCAAACTCTCCCCATGCCCTTCACAGGACCTGGCTTACACCTGAGTGTGTCAGAAGGAGATCAGGCCAACTTCTCATACCCAAGTCCCTTTCTGGATGCAGTCTCAAGCAATATGCATCCCTTTCTCTAACCCAGGAGTCTTCCTTTGGAAAAAAATAGGTTTAAAAACACAATGTATAAGGAAAAAAACCACCCAGACCTGTGTGAATGAGACCTGAACACTGAATATATCATTAATAAATAATTTCTTTTGCACAAATAAAAGCAAAAGTTTCAGTCCTTTCAATTTTCACTAAAAGTTCAGCACCTACTTGGA
This sequence comes from Acanthisitta chloris, assembly GCF_000695815.1. Lineage (NCBI taxonomy): Eukaryota > Metazoa > Chordata > Aves > Passeriformes > Acanthisittidae > Acanthisitta > Acanthisitta chloris. Next base: position 1,875 of record NW_008683908.1, on the reverse strand, counting down.
TCTCAATGCAACTGGTCCAGATATCTTTCAACATGCCTTGTTCATCTAATCCATTCTGAAAACCTTACTTGACACTTGTGAAAACAATGCTACAGCCAGGTGTACTTTAACTACAAAGGATAAAAATTGCAGGGAAAACGTAATGTATTTTCTGCCTCTCTTCTGGTTACCCAACTTCTAAATTAAAAGCAGGAAAATAGGTGGCTCCTTCAGTGATAAAATATGCTCGGAAATTGATTTGCTGTTTAGCCTGCACCATGGATTTAAATTAGTTTATTCTTAAAGTTACAAAGCACCAGAGATTTTTGCCTCTGAATGAAATGGATTAATATTTAGAAGAATTATGTTCTTCTTGATAAGGTTTACTCTGCATAGCCCTTTATCAATGATGCCCTGATAGCATAGAGCTGTTTCTGTTAAGGTTAAATTCGGGCAACAAATGGAGTAGGTTTTGTTCACTTTCTGCCTGGATGAGCTTAGGTAAAGCACAATGCTGGTCCCTATGAGGTGCATTTGATCTCCTGAATGCTAAAAACCTTGGTTATCTTTTCTGATGTATCTACAACTAATGAAAAATTCACAACTGTCTTGTTAAGGAAGAAATATGTTGAAGCAGTTCCCTATCACTCACACTGCCTTTTGAGATCATGTTATTGATTCAAAGATGATTGAATGTGTATCTGCTATGAAAAGAAAGTGATAGAACTAAGAAAGTAGGAGAGCTGTCCATGGCATGTAGGGATCATCATGAGTTTAGGCATGCTGTCTCAATGGGGCTTGCTATCGCATTTCTGCAGTGTCTGAATGGACCTCAAAGCCATTCCTGCATTTATGTAAGCAACCAGCTTTGGAGCTAGATCTCCTCTCATCATGTACTGGAAGGTTCTGGAGGCTGGGCTGTGCTGGGCTACTTCTGTCACAGGAATTGAAGAGCAAGAGAAAGAGGAAGGGCTGGGACAGAGACATGGAGTCTTAGTGAACTGCTTCAGAGGAAATCAGAGAGATGGGGTACAGTCACAGTCGGCTCCCACTCCAAACAGTAATTTTGCACCCGGGAACAGCAGCAACCAGCTTGACCTCTCAGGCCTCTGGCCTAAAAATAATTAGGGAGAACATTTTGCCATTTTTATCATCTGCAGTCTACAGTTTGAGAGAACTGCTTTCCACATCTGCACCTGTCCTGAAGGAAGATCTCAAAGGAAAAATGTCAAAATGTAGCACACTTCCCAATGGGACTAATTTATGATGGTTGAGGGTCTGACCCACACTGCTTCTCTCATTTCTCTGCTATCGAATCTGTATTCAAAACGTTTTGTTATCAAAGGTTTATCTTATGAAATATTAATGCCATTCTGGTTCAGTGCCAGGACTAGGCTAAGGGATGGCAATACAAGTAAATCAGCTCAGTAACTCAACTGTCAGTCACAGCTGTCTGAAGCTATCCAGGATAATAAATGTCTTCAGAGATGCTCATTACCGATGCATTAAAAAAAGCATCCAGCAAATGTGATCCTCACCTTTCTGTGTACACAATGGGTCTAACAAAATTACAAGGACCCAAACAACCAATCAGAAAATAATTTTAGTCCTTGTATAAACATTTATTTTTTTTAAGTGGGCATACACAATCAGCTCAGGCAGAACTCAATAAATGTTTTTAACATTAAATAAAACAGAACTACACATAATTATCCAAGTAGAATATTAAGACTATTGTGCCCAAAGAAAACAGAAATCTTCTGGAAGAAGGGAAAAAAAATCATATTTTATGTTTATTCTAGTAGGGCTGTACTTTTAGTTAGACCACATTTTACAGTACTAGACTGGACTTTGAAAATATAATATAGCTATATATTATTATATAAATATTATATA
>NW_008683907.1:0-605 GCF_000695815.1 Acanthisitta chloris | reverse complement strand
CTGTATCCCGTGCGAGGCGAGGTCCGCGGACGGGAACAAGTTCTCTTTGCCAGCACTAAGTTTGTGAGAGCCTGCGGGCTCAGCCGGGAGGGAGGGGAAGGACGAGGCGTGCAGAAGTTCCCACTTGTTGATCCCAGTTAAATTGTTCTTTCCATTCACTGCTTCGTCCTGGGGCTGCAGATTGTGTTTTCCTTCCTTTCTCCTTGAGGTGCGAGTTCTTAGTTTTTTCTTCCCCCGACTTCCACAATAACCTTATTCCGCCTTTCCCCCGTTTCTCTAATCCCTTAGGAGAGCGACACTCTCCCTCAGATTTTTTCAGAAGCCTCCCCAGCCCGCCCGGCTGCTTCAGAGTAACTCGAGGGGTTAAAAAGCAAAGCAAAACCACCAGACAAAGTTTGGCAAAAAAGTTTTCCTCCAGTCGGCGAGTCGCTGTTCCCAGCAGTGCTTTGCCTGGAGTTTGGGATAAGGTGGCTGCACTGCAAAGCCTCCTCTCGGATGTGCTTCTCCAGGGAGGTGCAGGTGCTGCGGAGAGCTGCAGGAGGGACAGAGCCCTCCGGTTCTGCGGGGCAGGAGCGAGGGGCTGGCGCGGCCCCACCTGGCTCTAC
>NW_008683906.1:0-1667 GCF_000695815.1 Acanthisitta chloris | reverse complement strand
AGGTTCCTGCCCTGTCCCCTCTGAGTGTCTCTAAGGGTTCCAGGGGGTCCTCAGGTTCCTGCCCTGTCCTGTTCCAGGTACCCCCAGGGATTCCAGGGGGTCTCCAAGTTCCTGCCCTGTCCCTTTCCAAGTGCCCCAGGAGATTCCAGGGATTCTGGGGCTCCCCAGATTCCTTCCCCCTCCCCCTCCGAGTGCCCCTGGGGATTCCTGAGTTCTTTCCCTGTCCCCCTCCAAGTACCCCCAAAGATTCCAAGGGGTCCCTGAGCCACAGGACCACAGGGAAAAGCCACCCCAGGTCACCCCAAGAGCCTGGAGCTTCACCCTAAGCCTGACACTCTCCGGGGTGGAAGCTCCTGCCCCATGGGGGGGGTCTGGAGGGGCTGCAGGGAGTCACTCCCGGTGTCTCCCCGAGGGAATCACATTCCCACAGGACCAGAGGAACCGGTCGGGGTGTCCTGGGCCCTGGGCCAGAGCCAGAGGCTCCCCAAGGCCTCCAGCGCCATCGTCTGCTGGGAGGGAAGGTCCTTCCCGAGGCTGGGAGAGGATTATCCTGGAATTCCATGGTTCCAGTGCCCATGGTTCCAGGGTTCTGTGGGAATTCCACCCTTCTCTGCAATCAGCAGTGGAATTGGCACCGTTGACATGGAACTGACAGTTCCCACATCCATGGAATTCCATCATTCATGATTCCACAATTCTGTGATCCTGTGTGATCCCCAGATCCTGCGTTTCTATGACGTTGGTTCTGCGCTGTGACAATTCCACAGCTCCATGGATTGCCACCATTCCATGGTCCCATGATTCCATGAATCCGTTATTCCATGATTCCTTGGTTCTATGACGATTCCGTGACGATTCCGTGACAATTCCGTGACGATTCCACGGTTCTATGACGATTCCATGACGATTCCATGAGGATGCCATGGCAATTCTGTGACAGCCCCATCACCATTCCAGGACCTCTGTGTCAATTCCATGATGTTTCTATATCGATTCCATGATGTTTCTATATCGATTCCATGATGTTTCCATGATGATTCCATGACTCTGTGTCAATTCCACAACGATTCCATGAAGATGGAATAAGCACCACGTCAATTCCGTGGCGCTTCCATCACCATTCCATGCCCATTCCATGCCCATTCCAGACAGATTCTGGACAGGTTGTCTCCACGACAGCCCTGTGACAATTCCATGACGTTCCCATGACGGTTCCATCTTTCCATATCATTTCCACAACAAAACCTTGGTCTCTTCTCCCAGGCAACCAGCAGCAGAACAAGAGGGCACAGACTCAAGCTCTGCCAGGGGAGGGTTAGGTTGGATATTGGGAATAGATTTTTTATGGAGTGAGTGCTCAGACATTGGAATGTGCTGCCCGGGGAGGTGGTAGATTCACCATCCCTGGAGGTTTTTAGGCTGAGACTGGATGTGACACTTAGTGCTATGGTCTAATAACCACGGGAGGCTGGACTCGATGATCCTGGAGGTCTTTCCCAGCCTGGTCCATCCTAGGATTCCATGATTCCATGATTCCATGTTTCCATGTTTCCATCTCCATCCATGGCGTTGCCATGACGACCCATGACCGCTCCCTAGCTATGACGTCACACACATTCCCTTAGGCCACGCCCCCTTCCCCTCAACCACCAATCACCGATCGCTTC
>NW_008683905.1:0-540 GCF_000695815.1 Acanthisitta chloris | reverse complement strand
TTGTCTCGGTGTCTCCGGTTGTCTCGGGCTCTCCGGATGTCTCGGTGTCTCCAGTTGTCTGGGGGTCTCCAGTTGTCTCGGTGTCTCCGGTTGTCTCGGTGTCTCCGGATGTCTCGGTGTCTCCAGTTGTCTGGGGGTCTCCAGTTGTCTCGGTGTCTCCGGTTGTCTCGGTGTCTCCGGATGTCTCGGTGTCTCCAGTTGTCTGGGGGTCTCCAGTTGTCTCGGTGTCTCCGGTTGTCTCGGTGTCTCCGGATGTCTCGGTGTCTCCAGTTGTCTGGGGGTCTCCAGTTGTCTCGGTGTCTCCGGTTGTCTCGGTGTCTCCGGATGTCTCGGTGTCTCCTGTCCCGGTGTCTCCGGTCAGCTCGGTGTCTCCGCAGTGCAGCTCCCGGCACAGCTCCCCGTGGTCCCGCACGGTCGGGAAGCTGCTCCACGTCCCGTCGTTCCGCAGGATCTCCACGCGCCCCTCGCAGCGGCTCTCGCCCCCCACCAACCGCCGATCGCCACTCTTGGCCGGACCTGGGCACGGCCAGGGGGCACCGG
>NW_008683904.1:0-30219 GCF_000695815.1 Acanthisitta chloris | reverse complement strand
CCCTCCCTCCCTCCCGCCGGCCGTCATGTTTGTCCTGGTCGAGATGACTGACACCGTGAGAATTCCGCCCTGGCAGTTTGAACGGAAACTGAACGAATCCATTGCTGAAGAGCTAAACAAGAAATTGGCCAATAAGGTAACGCACGGGTCCCGCACAGGGGGATGGATGTCACGCGTCCCCGCGCGGCGCTGCCTTTCGCTGCTGCCTCAGGAGGGGCGTGGGGGAGGTGTCGGGATGGGAGAGATGGGAACACCATCCCCAGCCACTGTAAACGAAGACACAGCCACGTATCACCTCAAAGGGGACTTCTTTCTCCTGGCTGATGCTGTCATGGCAAGATACTGAGACGCCACGTGGGGCAGAGAAGCGTGGAAGAGAAGCGAGAGCAGCTCCTGGTCTGTGTGTGTAGAGGAGCAATCCACAGTGCAGCCTGGAAAACAGAGGCCAACTAATCCAGCCAGTGGACTAGTAAATCTGTAAAACTGTAAACTGTAAAAAAAGACTATATAAATACATGTAGAACAGTAATACCGGAAGAGAAATGAAGGAATTAGTACCTGATTTGGTCTGTGCTTAGCAATTGAAATCCAGTGTGGCAGTCAGAAGTTTGGTGCAGCATATAAAAAGTGTTCTGTTCTAGACCAGGAGGACATAGTTTCCTTGTGCAGCCCTAGGGCTGTGATTAGCATATGGCTTTCAACACAGGGAAAGTGCAAATCTCAAAACTCAGCTGTGAATGTGGAGGGAGCTCAAAAGAGCAACCTGAAGTGATCATGGGTTCTGAGTAGCAGATTATGCAGACAGGTTATGAAAAGCAAAAGTCTTCCCTCATCTGCTGATGACTGGTAGTTCCCTCAAATTTTGTAGGCAGTGAAGTTGTCTCAGAAGCAGCAGAGAACCAAAATTTCACTTTGTCTCTCCCCATAGCTAACACAATTTAAGACAAAGGCAAGCCTAAAGGCTTCTGAGAGTGTAACTCTAGCAGAAAGTGTGTTTAGCCTCTGGACAAGCTGTGGGGCTGGTGAGTGATGTCTGTGGGGAGCTGTTCACTACCTTGGCAGATCAAGTTCTCTCACCACTGACAGTTTCCCCAAGGGTTTCTGTTTGTATCAGTGCTCTTCCCAGTGTCAATGGAAAACATGTGCTCTCATGACAAATAAGTTTGGGGTTCCCCTGCACTGCAGTGTGGTCAGGCCTAGGGCTGTGTGTGTACCAAACCAGCCTCCTTCCCACCTTGCCACTCTTGCTGCCTTTTGAAAAGGTGTGCAGAGCGTATGAATTTGATGATTTGCTTGATTTAACCTGATGGGTTGCTCGAGTTACTGCTTTTAAATTGCTTTTTTTTCCTTTGAGCAGGTGGTGTACAATGTTGGCCTCTGCATCTGTTTGTATGACATCACGAAGCTGGAAGACTCATACATATTTCCTGGGGATGGAGCGTCACATACCAAAGGTATGTGATTGTCCTCAGCTGTCTAATTTTGCAGGAGGTTAATTAATGATCTGGAAATGTAAACTCAGTTCAGTTGTTAGGGAAAGTAACAGCACCCTGCTTGAGTGGGGAGGTGTCTTGCCCCTGGCAGGGGGCTGGGACTAGATGATCTGTAAGGTCCATTCCAACCCCTAAAGGTTCTATGATGCTGTGAAAAGTCTCTTCTCTTCTTCACATTTTTTGGGTACAAATACAGGTTCAAATAGCCAGTCCTGCTTTCCTTTTCCAGCAGCACATCTCTGTTCTACAATCAGAGCCATAGGTGTGGGGTAAGGAAGGGGTTATTTTAGCTGAAAATTGGACAGTCCACCAATTGAACAATCCACCAATTGGACATCACATAGAAAATAAGTTGTAATAATTGTTCTGCATTTTTCCAGATTTCTATTTCTTTTTGAAGCTTATTTTTCCTAGATAGAATGTTGAAACCTGTTTCTACATGTAACAAATGCACAGCATTTGATGCTCTTATCTTAGCTGGAAGTTTTACATCTTTCTTGAAACTTGGACAGATCTGGTTCAGCTTACATGTCTAGTGATTTATATTTTTTTGCCTTTAATAAGAAACGACTAATTTCTTTACTTTGACTTTTGGCAAATACGAATAAAATCTGGAAGTAAGTGCATGAAAGCAAAGTTCATACTTGTTCAAAGTTAAAATAAGTGCTTTTAAACTGGTAAGAAATGCATTTTTCTAGTTTTAGTTTTCAGTGTGGAAGCTTAGGTTAAGCAAATGAAATGTTTCCTATTAGAAGGGAACTGCACTGTCTGTATGTGGCTCCCCCTGTCTAAATTTTAACTCCAATAAAACTCACTCCTTGCAAATAAAAGCTTCTCTAATGCTGAAGGAGGATGTCAGGCTTTCCTGCTTGCTTTAATCTCTGTTCATCTTCTGAACTTTGAATTACTCCTTGAACTGAAACAAGAGAATATATTCTCTCTGAGCTTGGGGAAAAAAGTGCCTTCAGAATCTGGGGTAGCACTGGGATAAATCCTGCTGTGTCTGGTAATAACTCTGTCTTTAATGCACTGTCTGATGTTATGTAAGAGAGGAGCACTGAGTGTGAGCAGCTAAAAGATGTTAAACTGCTCATAAGCATTGTTTGGCTGAGATTGTCTTAGTATAGCATCCTTGTAATTATAAATGCCGAGTTGTTAGTTAGAAACGTTTTACCTAACCTGAAGGAAAAATCCAGTTATGTTAGAGAATCTTATTTGTTCTGATAAGATTTGATTTGAAATATTTCATTCAAAGAAAATACAGCATTGGTGACAAAGATAAAAGGAGCAGAAGCATTACAAGAAAGTGTAATTTCAATTGATGCTCTTGGCCTCGAAGCATTGTGCAGGAATGTTCCCATCGTAACTTAAGCAGAGGCTCTGGTCCCTGTTCTCCTTCTTACACTTCAGTTCTGTGAACTTCAGCTCCTGCAAGACTGAAGAGCTGAGAGCAGGACACTGCTGATCAGTTCCTGTCAGAATTCATACCAACCAGTTAGGAATCAGAACTCTCATCCCCTTTTTTTATGTCTAATCAGTGCCTGTAAATAAATCATAAAAGCAACTAAGTGTTTTAGAGGGCACGTACGGATGCGGGATTTTATTTTAATGGCTGCCACCCTGTGGAAGGAGTACAGTTTACTGACATGGACATAACCTCAATGATCTGTTTTCTTTCAAGTGCATTTCCGCTACGTGGTCTTCCATCCGTTCCTGGATGAGATTCTGATTGGACAGATTAAGAGCTGCAGTCAGGACGGCGTCCACGGTAAGCCACAGCTCCTGACATTAGGGACACGTGAGCTGCAGAGCTCTTGGCTCTGTTGAACTGCTGTGATTTCAGGTGGAATGATGCTGTCTGTAGGCTGGTTCAAGGCTATTCCTGGCTTCTTGTGCTGCTCTAACCTGAGGGTGGTGGGTAGCTCAACCCTGGCAGCTTCCCCTGCCCTTGGTGATTTTGTGTGTACTCCCCTTGCTTTTGTCAGTGATGTGCATGCCCAGGAAGAACAGGCAAATCCATCTGGAGCCTAGACTGCATTTGTTTTCTTGCTTCAGTTAACAGAACTTGGCTTTTTCAAAGTGGAACTATTGGCTTGTGTTGGTCTGATGTAGCTTCCCTATAGCTCTGTGCAAATCCACGATCGTTTCTTGTACCTGAAAACATGGCAAGGAAACGTCTTTGTGAGCACAAAGTGCTGCCAGAGTCATGGAATACATAATTGATGAGTTGCTTTCCTTTCTTGTAGGAGTCTTCCAAGCAAACAAGCTCCTCTGCTCAGTTGTTAAATTAGGACAATAAGATTACCTTGGCTGTATTTGTTGCTGAGTTTGGGCATGGTCTGTTCTCTGATAAAACTCAACCTCCTGAAATCTCAAGGGGGAGGTGGGGGCTGTTCTGTCTTTGTGTTGGTCTTTATTTAACACATTACATCTGTGATTTCTAAGCTCTTTTCTGTCACAGACCTCTATAGCATCTGACTCATTTCTTGGAACACTTTCATTTCCATTCCCACTCCAAACAACCTTTTCCTTTCCCAGCGGGCATGAAGACTGTGCCCTCTGTTGCTGTATGTACTTTCAGCTGGGTGGTTGCTTTGCTGCCAACTGAAATTGAACATTGTGTCTCAAAGAATAATTCCTGCATAATCCCAATGTCCTTCCTGAAAGAGGAAGGAGAATGAGTCTAGAAATGCATTTCAGGAATTGCTGTGGTCATTCGCAAAGGATTGTTTCAGTCTTAATCAAATTCTTTTCTCCGCAGTTTCTATTGGATTCTTTGACGATATTGTCATCCCACCAGAATCCCTGCAGCAGCCAGCTAAGTTGTATCCTTTGATCACCTTTGATAACTTTACTACTTCATTTCAAAAGATTGTGCAGTGCTGGCCCAACAGGCATTCACCACTGCAACAATGAAGGTGCTCAGCGGCAGAGGCTAAGCCCTTGTGTCGGGCAAGTCCCACAGACTGTTATCACAGCTAGACAGGCCTCACGCTCATTAGGTTTTGCAGGATCATTGTGCCTGCTGATAGGAATGAATGGCAGTGTCCCCTGAACAGCCCAGTTGTAATCCCTGCCTCTAGTCTTGGCTGCTGCTGAAGATAGAATGCAGGTTTTCCCACATCATGTAATGTCTAGATACATGGTGTGTCTGATGCACTTCAGTGTGGTAGGCAAGGTTGTCTTGGGTTTAGGGGTGTTTGCTTGTTTGGGGGTTTTTCTGTTACTGGGTGGTTTTAGGGGTGGGATAACCCCAACTCTCCCCAGCAGTGTACACCTTAAAGCAGGAAAATCAGAAAGAAGATGGGTGTTGGGCTGCACAGTCATGACCTGGGACATCACATTGTAGTTTGAGAAATAGCTGTGAGAGGGCTTTGCATCGAGTCCGTTCTCAGAACTGTCAGAGTATGATCCGTCAGGCAGAATACTGACTGTTTCCATCCTTAATCCTTGGCATGGCCAGTGATGAAGCAGAGCAGGTGTGGGTGTGGGAATATGAGACAGAAGAAGGGGCCCATGACCTTTACATGGACATTGGGGAGGAGATTCGCTTCCGAGTCATGGACGAGACGTTTGTCGATACATCACCGACAGGTCCGAGCTCTGCAGAGGCTTCCACTTCAAATGCCACAGAAGAAGTCCAGAAGAAAGAGGCACCCTACACTCTTGTGGTAACTATGTGCATTAACTCATGCAGCCTTGTGAATGTTGTGGTTTATTCAGTGTCTAACATAGCATCCCTTTCCCAAGGAACTGATGGCTCTAAGCTGACTGAAGCAGAGAGAGTCACAAAATGAAAGGGGTGGAAAAGGGGACAAATGGGATTGTTCTTGTGGTTGCTCTGTGTTTGCTGAGTGTTTTCATTGGAACACTTTGTGGTGGTTGTTGGAGTTTCCCCTGGGAGGCTGATTGAGAGCAGACTGTGGATGCAGGATGTGCGGGTAGGAGTGACCGTATGAAGAGCACAGTTCTGGGAGAAGCACATCAAGGTTTATGCAGCAGCTGAACAGTCTTTCCTTGCAGTGTTGTGGCATAAGACCCACAATGTATGAGAAGGGTGGATCTGAACCAGTGAGAGCTGTGTTCACATCTCAGAGGGGAGAGATTTTACATGCCTATGCAGTTTACAAGTGCACACTCTTCTCTTCTCTCTGTGAACAGGGATCAATCAGCGAGCCAGGCCTGGGCCTCCTGTCGTGGTGGACAAACAGTTAGCTGCCATCAGAGCCTGCTCCACAGAAAGTCTTTCCAGTGGATGTTTGGGGGATAACGGGATCCTGCTGGTGCTCATTGCTCCTCTGAAGCTGGATGAGAAATTAGACCTGCCATTGTTTGTTTCCCCTTCAGCTTCCAACCTGCCAGAGAGAGACAGTCACTTTCAAGAAATGTCTTTACTGATCGGCAGAAGTGAATTTACAGGCACAAAAAGCCTTGAGCACAGCAGCAACAAATTCAGCCGGAGCTTTTGTCTCCTGCCCTGGAGGGAAAACTGGGGAGGTCTTTACTTGTCTGAATTAAGAAGGGAGTTGACTTCAGTGAGTGGAAGCAGAAGAGAATGCCTGTCAAGGCATCCTGCTTCCTTGGGCTGAGAGCTTGAGAGAGAAACCTGCCCTTTTTTTAACAGGAAACAAAGAAGAGACAGCAAAAGACTAGAGTTAGTAGAGGTGTGGTACTCTGGAGACTTGGAAAATGCTGCTACTGGGAGAACAGTGGAGGTGGTGGTAATGTTTTCCTAAGAATGAAAACTTCACCCATGGACGAAGTCAGCCAAAAAGAACTGGAATGACAGTAGTTTACCCCAAAGTAACTGAGGCTCGGAGAAAATGACCACTGTGGAAAGCTACAGGCTGCTTATTGTGCTGAATGAAATTGCTTTATTGGGTGGGCTCCATTTATGTAGAATGAGCTAAACTTCGCAGGAGTTTGACTGAAAATATGTAATTACAAACTGAAACAGACCAAGGCTGCTTTGAGCAAGCTAAATCCTTGTTTGGTGGGGGGTATGTTAATACTATAAATGGAATAAATAGTAAAAAAACCACACAGCCTGCCTTCCTGTACAATTTGTGGGGAAACTATTAGCTTCCTGCCTAGCAGGAAGAAAACAGTTGCCTCCTGCAGTTTAGCTACTTGGATTTCAAGGCAGAGAGTGTTGAGACCAATGCTCTGCTCCACACTAACAGCCAATGACAAACAATTGCCATCACCCTCCCTGACAGCAGTACAAGGAAAGAGGGGAACAAAACAGTGAGTAAAATCTATGCAGGGCCCATTGCCAAGAGAGTGATGTTGCACATAATTACAAAGCCAGCCACGTTTGGCAGGAAGGGGCTGTAATTCCCTGGGATAGTGGGTCTGCTTAACCTCCAACTGCAAAAACAAAGCCTGAGTCACCAGCGCCCTCCCTGCAGCAGCATTAAAACCCCTCAATTCTGAACTGTTATTCCCGGTGCATTGCCCTAACTAAAAGGGAGCCTAGAATACTTTAGGCTCACATAGTAACTGAGGTCCACCCGTGCAGACAATAAGCTTACTGAATGCCACCTACAGAGCAGTAGTGCTCAGACATACAACCATCCAGCTGTGGTGGAACAAACTGCCCGCAGAAACCTCTGTTTGTGGAGGTGGGAATTTGGGTGAAACAAGTGGGGATTCCACACAGGCAGCTCTGGGGTAGTAGCAGGGCAGGAGGAAAAGTCCGGGTACCTACAAGGAGCTGTTTTACACAGCTGCCATTTCACGGGGTCAGAGCTCCCAGGAGTGTAGCGAGGTGGTAGCTGTGTGGCTGTGTGTACTGTTCTAATGAGATACTCCTCAACATCCCTCTCCTGTTGTTAAGTTGTGCTTGAAGAAACTATTTTAATGCACAGTGCTTGCCAAGCAGATAAATGAGCTGCTCTTTGCAAGTTTGTCATTTTTGCAGTAGTGGCACTGTTGCCCTGGACAGGAATATAGTGTGAAAGGTGGTGATGGTCACAAGTGTAGCCTCCAGCAGGTTAATGGCAAGGGTTAACCATGCAAAACAGCTCTGAAGGCTCTTTTTTTTAAACCATGTGAAGTTCTTGGTTTGTTGGGGTTTTTTCCTCCATCTAGCAATGACTTACTCAAAGTTATATCCCACCCTCCCAGCAACAGTGACAGGACGATAAATACAATAACACAGCAGAAGAGATGGTCACATTCTTTATTTTCGTTTTAAGTCTTTAGCCATCAGTAAAGTGAATGGGCAGAAAACAACCAACCCAGCAGACAAACCCACCTTAGCTGGTTATTTCCAAATATAAATAACTGTGGGACAACTGAGACTGAGCCAAAATAGAAAAAGGGAGCTGGGGAATTTAAAAGACAAAAGTAAGCCTAGCTGCACTCCCTTTTCATAGTGTCAGTGAAGAGGAAGTACCACAACAAAAAGGAAGCTATGGTTACATTTGATCAGACATTTATTCCAACAGTAGGCATGGAATTGCACTTTCATGAAAATGCAAAAGCTGAATCGAGTCCAGTGCACTGGGGCATTGTGCGCACTTAGCTTTATTTCTGCTGCAGCTCCTTCATTCTGTTCAGGGCACTGCCAGCCTGGAACCACTCAATCTGCGACTCATTGAAGGTGTGGTTCAGCATGATTGTTTCCTGGCTCCCATTGGGATGCTTGATGATGCATTTCAGAGGCTAAAGGAAGAAGACAGCTTTTATTTTCCCCTTCTGTTTCACAGGAGCAAGCTAACTGAAGCTTCTCACCAGAAAACTCCTACATGTTTTTAAAGGGCTGAGAAGGGAAAACTGTACCTCAAGGTAGGTCTTAACATAAAAGTGAGGTTGCAGGTCCTTCTGGGGAACCTTCATGCTTAAGTCAACAAGTCCAGGAATGTAGACTGTTGTATGAGGGCTTCTTGCAACCATTCAGCACAACACAGGCTGATCCTGACCTGCCCTCTGGCCCCCCAGACCCCTGTGCCTCGCCTGGCTGGCAGGCAGCACTGCCCATTGGTGCCAGAGCTGCCTCAGGCCCCAGGCACACAGCTTCCCCACTGTCCCTGTCAGTGGCACATCCCTGCCCCCAAGGCCAGGCCAGGACACTTGGGCAGTTACCTTTCCAGGTGCAAAGTCTGCCAGCCCCACGATGCTTAGCTTGTCCACAGGATGAATCTTGTTGTAGTCTGCTGGATCAGCGAAAGTGAGAGGCAGTAGACCTTGTTTCTTCAGATTGGTTTCTGCAGAGAACAAACCACCAATCATGCTTGTAAGATGGCACTGCAGGGAAGCAGGACTACCTTCTGGCTGCCCAGGGCTTCTCAGAGCAGTATTCCAGCACCAGTTACTATTTTTGTGGCAAAACCAGCACATGTTTGTGGCCTATCTAAGGCACTATGCAGCAGGGGCCCTGATAGGAGGGACACTGCCATCTGTCAGCAGGTAGGGCTCATGCCTGGAGATGTTGAGCCCTGGGGCAAGGTACACACACCGTGTCCACCCAAACCAAACACATCCTGTCTACACACATCACAGGGGAAGTGCAGCTCACCGTGGATCCTGGCAAAGCTCTTGGTGATGATGACCCTTCCTCCCAAGTGACGTGGCTCCAATGCTGCGTGCTCCCGGCTTGATCCCTCACCGTAGTTTTCATCCCCAATAACTGCCCATTTGACACCCATTTTCTGTGACAAAAGATATAGATTTACATTTCTGCAGCCACTCAAGTGAGGACTTAATAAGTACCCACCCACACACAATTTCAGCTCTACACTGACACCGCTGTGCTGTGACACCTGCTCCCAGAAGGCTCCCTTTGGTTCTGAGAAAGGAGAGAAACAAAGGAATTAAGGTGATTCACAGTGGATAGGCACTGCTATCCTTCACTGACAGGGCTGAGGAGGACTGCCCTTGGGACGCAGAGCAAATCCTTTCCTTCCTTTCCCTGCCACCTCTCCTTCCATGGTCCTGTGCCAGACCAGCGTTCACACCAGGCATGACCTCTGCTCTAATTCTAGAAGGGATATGGAAAATTTTAACTTCTCTCTACTGGAAGAGCCAATCTGAGAGAACTGCCAAGTTGTCCAGAGGGTAAAAGGTCATTTCTTGGGATTCTAAGCCAAGTGTTAAAAGAATAAATGGGGTAAGATTATAGTTTAAATAAACATTAAGACTAGTCACAGGTGAGACATTCCAGAAGGCAAGATTTAGTTACAGTCTGATGACACCCATACAGAGCCTAATTCTCCTCTTTTGTCTATGATTTCTGGTCCTCTCTTGAATCACAAGATCCTCCCCCCCTTCCCTTTAGCAAATAGGGACAGAATCTCCTACAGGAACTGCAATCATCAGAGTAAGTACCAAGAAAAAGCCTCAGCATTGAATGAATTCACAGCTGCTGCTATTTAAGAGCAGGAGGATGAGATCCTCATTCTTGGCACAGACTGCCCAAAGCATAAACATCCTCTTAAAATAGATGTGTCGGGGGAACATCTCACCTTGTAGTAACGGGCTGTGTCTGGGACTGGGCCAAATTCCTGGGTTAATGCATTCCTGACAGAGTTGGCTTTGCCATTTTCAATGTTGATGGCACCGATGAGGAGGTTGTTGGAGATGTTGTCCAGATGGCCACGGAACTTGAGCCACGGTCCGGCTGCAGAAATATGGTCAGTGGTGCATTTCCCTTTTACCTAAAGGGTAGTAGCAGAGAAGAATGTCTTGGGATGTAGCCATGCACTTGACCCTTCCTCAACACTTTTAATTGTGAAGGATTAATTGGGGGGAATAGTCAATACTCCAGAGGGCTGTGGAAGAACCTCAATAGGTTGAAGAGATGGGCAGAGAAGAACTGTCTGAAGTTCAACAAAGGCAAATGCAGGGTCCTGCACCTGGGGAAGAATAACTACATGCACCAGTACAGGCTGGGGGCTGACCTGCTGGAAAGCAGCTTTGCAGAGAAAGACCTGGGGGTCCTGGTGGCCAACATGCTGTCCATGAGCCAACAGTGTGCCCTTGTGGCCAAGAAGGCCAATTGTGTCCTGGGGTGCATTAGGGAGAGCATTGCCAGCAGGTCAAGGGAGGTGATCCTGTCTCTCTACTCAGCTCTCATGAGGCCACATCTGGAGCAATGTGCACAATTCTGGGCTCCTCAGTACAAGAGAGATATGGAGCTCCTGAAGCAGGTCCGGCAGAGGGCAACAAACAGGGTTAAGGGACTGGAGCATCTCTCTTACGAGGAAAGGCTGAAGGAGCTGGGTCTGGTCTGCTCAGTCTTGAGAACTGAGTGGGGACCTCATCAGTGTCTATAAGTATCTGAAGCCAGGGTGTCAAGAGGATGGAGCCAGGCTCTTCTCAGTGGTGCCAAGCAAAACGACAAGAGGTGACAGGCAGAAACTGATGCATAAAAAGTTCCACCTGAATATGAGGAACAACTTCTTTACTGTCAGGTGACTGAGCACTGGAACAGATTGCCCAGAGGTTGTGGAGTCTCTCTCCTTCACTGGAAATATTCAGGAACCATCTGGACATAATCCTGAGCCATGCACCCTAGGTGACCGACCCTGCCTTGTTCCAACCCAGACCACGTGATCCACTGTGGTC
Source organism: Acanthisitta chloris (assembly GCF_000695815.1). NCBI lineage: Eukaryota > Metazoa > Chordata > Aves > Passeriformes > Acanthisittidae > Acanthisitta > Acanthisitta chloris. The sequence goes on along the minus strand of NW_008683904.1, from coordinate 19,156 downwards.
CCTACCAACCTTACCCATTCTGCGATAATCATGTCTGTTTTTAAAGGCACAAACCTAAGACAAACACATCTGTTACGGAATCAAGGCACTCTAAGGCAGAACACAAAGGTCATTCTGCATGCTTTGGGTAGGGAGAACACCCCATTCCAAAGAGTAAATTACAAAACTTAGCTTAGCCATGACACCTCCTGCCATGTCCTCACTTCCCTCAGCACCAGGTTGTTCGGTCACAAAAAGCAATTAAGCCCTTCCTACTACAGCTCAGCCTCACTGCTAGGGGACTTTTAACCAAGTGTTATCCTCTTAAGTTTCCAGACTGCACATAAGCCTTCTCAGCTTGTAAGAACAGAATTCCCAACCTGAGATAATGGCCTTCAAACCAGTGAGTCGCAAAGTGCTTGCAAAGGAACTGCCTGTGTCAAAAACTTAAATGCAGCTCAGTATAGCCCTTCAACTCTCTGCCACTGAGAATCAGGAATGTTCCTAAAGGTCAGTTCCCAAGGGATTGCATTTCAGAACCCATCAGTGTATCAACTGAAGTCTTCATCCTGTTAACTCACCTCGGGCAGTGAGGAGAAACCCATATCTCTAATAAAAGACCAAAATGCAATGTTTAACTATTGGGAAACAATTTCTCTTTCTATAAAAAGGGAAGAGAACAGACACACAGATGGATGAGAAGTTTCCAGTGACCTCATTTCAGACAAAATGAATCTTAAACCAGTCAGGTATTAGAGATGCTAATTAAAGAACCCATCTACCTTTCCACTGCAGGTTATAACTGGGACAAATTCTGCAGACTGCATGGTATGGGTAGGATCATATTACACAGTATAACAAGCTTCATTTTTCATGGCATTAGCTAACCACTAGCCCAAAAGAGAAAAGTCTTAGTTATAACAGGAAGAAGTATCAGAAGTAAACACCTGGAAGAATGGAAGGCCCCTGCTTCACTTTCCATAACAATATGGTTATGGGGAAGGAATCACAGATAGTTCAAAGGCACATTAAAAGCTTCTAGCAGTTGATGTGCAAAACCCTGTTCGAGCAGACCTGTCATAGCCAGTGTTCCCTCACTTCACTCCTGACCTTGATGAGGATCAGCATGTCTTCTAGATCCTTGCCATCCCACTTATCAAAGGGCTCAAGAAGCTGGAGGCGCTGGCTGGTGGGGCTCACATCCACATGCTGCCCACTGCCATCCTTGGGAGGGTACTGATATGTGTCCTGGCCTGGGTCAAAGTCCTTCCAAAAAAGAAAGGAAAATGATCAGCTTCAGCCACTCCCAACAGCACATGAAGAGAACAAGCCAATACAGGCAACTGCACCCCTTTTAGCTCTAATACCACGTGTCAAGAAGAGGTCAGTGCATAAAAGCTCCCCCAGTACATATAAGGCACTACTAGTGTCAGGTCTTCCCTCCCTCCACCTCCAGACCAAACAGTTCATAGTATCAGAATCAGTTACCAGCTTGGGCAGCTCATCTGCGTCAGGTGCCTCTAGTTTAAACTTCTTCCCATCTGCTCCTGTCAGGAAATCTGTCTCAGGGTTAAATTTTAGTGTGCCAGCAATGGACAGGGCTGTGACAATCTGAAAGAATAAAAAATGACAAATTTCAAGGCATATTCTACCCCCCATCTCTTCATTTAAAAGTCCTACATCTAGCAGTCTCAAAGGCAGCAGCCAAGCTACTGACCAAGCCACACTGGCCCTCTTCTGCAGGCAGAGGAATTGGCTCCCAAGGCATCCTGAACTATTCCATGGCTCCTCCTCTGGCTGTTTCTTACCTCTGGAGAGGTCACAAATGCATGAGTCTCTGGATTGGCGTCGTTGCGACCTGTGAAATTCCGGTTGTAGGATGTAACAATTGTGTTTTTCTCTCCTTTCTTGATATCCTTCCTGTGAAATAAGGAAACGTTCATCAGATCCAAATGGAATACTGCTTCTAGATGTCTCACTGCTGAAATCCCCCAGCTTGGTTTTGGCCACAATCAGTATCTGAGCTGGTGCCTGGACATGTTTTCCTTCCTTAAGCACAGACTTAAAACCAAGGGCAGTGCAAACCCAAGACAGACACACTGGTTCTTGGAATAGTTTTCTGTGCTGGTTTGAGCTGAAGTAGAGTTAACTTCCTTCACAGTGGCTAGTATGGGGCCCTGTTTGGGTTTTGTGCAGAACACAGAGTTGATAATGCAGAGATGTTTTTGTTGTTGCTCAGCAGAGCTTACACAGAGCCAAGGCCTTTGCTGCTTTCCGTACTGCCACGCTGGCAAGGAAGTTGGGGATGCATGGGAGACTGGGAGGAGACACAGCTGGGACAGGTGACCCAAACTGACCAAAGGGATATTCCATACCATATGACATCATGTTCAGTATATAAGGTGGGAGGAAGAAGGAGGAAGGGGGGACATCTGGAGTGATGGTGTTTGTCTTCCCAAGGAACCGTTACGTGTGATAGGGCCCTGCTCTCCTGGAGGTGCTGAACACCTCCTGTCTGTGGGAAGCAGTGAATTAATTCCTTGTTTTGCTTTGCTTGTGTGTGCAGCTTTTGCTTTCTCTATTAAACTGCCTTTATCTCTACCCATGAGTTTTTGTAGCTTTTACCCTTCTGATTCGCTCCCCCATCCCGTTGGTAGGGGAGTGTGTGAGTGGCTGCCTGGTGTTAGGTGGCTGGCTGGGGTTAAACCACGACATTTTCACAGCCCATGTTGTGCACTGGTGAACTGTCTAAACACCAAGCAACAAAACTAAATGCATTGCCTTTGGACATCCCTTCATCAGCAGTCATAAAGCAACATGAGAATGTGTCTCCCATCCCTTCCATTGGGAATTTTCCTTTCTGCCACTCCAGTGATTGAAGTTGGACCAATTCAGTTTTCCTATTTTAAAAGGACCATACAGACTCCAGTCCACCCTTTCACAGATCACATCTCTCCCCACTTTTTTCCTACTACGAAAAGCCTCCAGAATGTGTCCATCCTGCAGCTTCATTCATCTAAAGGCTCAATATAAATCTGAAGTCTCTCTTTTCTCTTCCTCCAGTGCACAGACAGCTAAGGCCGAAGTGTTTTAAAGCATTTAATTCCCAATGTGTTGCATTTACGCTCAGATCTGGCTTCACAGAGCACTTTAGGAGCTAAGGAAAGATACAAAGTTAGAGTGAGATCTGTCTTTCACTTTACCTGTCCCACTGGCCAATGCATGGCCCACAGGCGTTGGCAAGAACCAGCCCTCCAACTTGTCGCAGGATTTCCGCCTGGGGGCAGAGAGCAACTGTGTTATTGATAGAAAGTCTGGAATAGGTTTCTGGGGCTGCTGTCTCAGGGGAAGGACACTAACAGAAAGCACCAAGCCTGAGAAAATTCCCCTCCTCCTTTCAGTTTTGAATCACTGTTATGAATACATGGGGTTTGATCCCAGTAAGGCTGTAAGTTAATGCTGGGGAAGAACACAGGATGACTTGCCATGATGTTCCTATTCTCAGCTTGAGCAATCCAGCTACTCACAGATATTTGACTGAAGGGCAGTGTCTGGTCTGATTAATATCGTACAGACTTCATGTACAGAGAGAACTGGTGACAGTGCAGACAAGCATGTGTGCCTGCTAGGTCCACTCAGCAAGCCACTCAGTTAAGGGGGCAGCTATGAAGGAAATGTATGACTGTGGACTTGGTTGGAGGAGCCATTAGCATTGGCTGGACATACTCACATGCAAAGATTTGGTCCCTACACTGTCACGGCATCTAATATTTACTACATAGTAAAACTAATTAAAACATCATTTTCTGCACAGAAAAGGGGAGAAAGTAGGTGATGGATCTTCTACAGAAACACTCCTTTTAAATCAAATACAAGTTTTGCCATAAGTTTGGTCTAAATTAGGAGCCACCTTCCAACAAAAGGGGCTTGCTCACACCCTAAGCTATTCCTAAAGGAGAAAATTGGATCGCAGGTGGGTACTAGTCCTTTGCCAGTCATGGCCAACTACAGAATCCCAGGAACATGAGGCATCCCTTGCTATGCATACTGTTATCTCCTCAGGGGCCCAGTTCCTGATAACTGTCTCAGCTCTGTTAAGTTCCAACCCTGTTCTTACATGCCCAGGTAGTAAAGACATCAGGTCAAATGATGGCAGGACCCACAGGCATAGCAGCACAAGGCTAGTTACTACATCAGCACCTCCAGCAATAAGACAAAGTGTAAGAGGCTTCCATTAGTTACCTCTGGACCCCTGAGTACTGTGTTGAAGAGTTTAACCTGTCCTGTTTGGAAGCGTGAAGAGCAGCCATACTCACATAACCGTCTCTTTCAATGGTGGCACGGATCTGCTCTGAGCCTGGAGTGATCGTGAATTTGGACTTGCACTTCAGTCCATGTGCTAGTGCCTGTTTTGCCACCGCTGCAGAGCGTCCCATGTCCTCATAGCTGGAGTTAGTGCAGCTGCCAATCAAGCCTGTGGAGTTGGACAGAAACAGAGAGGTGGTTACTCCAGACCCAGTACTAGGAAGCTTCTCCTTGACCTCTCAGCAGAAAAAACAAGGGACAACCACCTTTTCTGCTGACAAGGAATCTGAAAGGGTTTCAGGTACTAATACTGCCAAGCCTCCCAGCAATATACTGTGGTCATAAGCAAGCCCTTTTCCAGCTTTGAAGGTTGCACAGTCAGGACACACTACCCAGTCACTAGCCTGGTTATTGTTTTACAAGATCTGAATGTCACCTGCTTGCACTTTGGTTAAGCAAATTAATGGAGAAAGGTATTGTTCCACAAAGATGGAAAAGGCTTCAAATCAAGATGGCAAGAAATAGAGGAAATAACAAAAAGAAAGCATCCTTCATTACAGTATGAAGACCACATGAAGACATACTGTACCATCCTGACAGCATTCTAGTGCTACCCAGCAAAAAAGTTTTGTTTCGGTTACAGCTGCTCTAACTTTATCCTGTTTGTAACGCTGGCAAATAATACATTTCCCACCTGGGATGTGGTTTTACAATGTATTTTGCATTCTTTTCATTCTCCCAGTGAGCAACAGTTGAGAAGCCAGCTCACAGGTTACCATCCCAGAGGTGAGTACATCAATTTCCAATCCTACTTTTTAGGACAGCAAGTACTAACTTTACTATATCCCGAGAGCTCAACAGCCAACTGCTGGGAGGGCTGACAGTCATGCTCCTCACAGATCTCTGCAACAGACAAATCCATGCCAAAGACTTTTGTTAAAAGTGCTCTTCAACAGGTAACATTGCTCCTGTCAACCCAATCATTCAAAAGTTTCAAAAAAGAAAAAAAAAAAAGAAAAAAGGTCTGCCAATTGAGATTAAAATCCCTCCTACTATCCCAGATCTCATCCCACACTCCTGGCCCAGGTGGAGAGAGTAGCTCCCAGCAAATTCACACAGCCATGAAGAAATGACACCACACCAAAGTGAAAGGACATACAGCAGCAATGAAAAGACCGGATGCCAAGCTATGTGACCAACTGCTTATCCCAAGACAGCAACATTTATGCCACAAGCATGAAGGCAGAGGAAAGAGCAAATGCTACCCACCAACTCTGATATCAACAGGCCAGCCCTCCTTTTCTGCTACAGCACCAATATCTGACACGGGGTGCGCCAGGTCTGGTGTGAAAGGTCCATTGATATGCGGTTTCAGCTTTAAGAAATAGTGACAAAGTCAGAAATTACAGTAGCAAAGAATAACCCCAAAACACAGCAGCAAATCATTTCCTTTCATAGCTCTATCTGGAAGCTGTTTAAATGGGATTCTCCTACACAAACACTGGAACAGGAGCTGTCAGTGAAGTAGACATGAGTGTATCTTACATGTTCTACCACAGTGCCAGGGGTGTTGGATCAAACTCCCAGCTTGGCCCTCATTCACACAAAGCAGTCACATCACAGCATCCAAGATGGCAAGAAGAAAGGATGCCTTACCTCACTGAGGTTGATTTCTATCACCTGGTCATATTGACAACCAGGATCCGGTACCAAGTGTTGCTTGAATTCATCTGCCAGTGCAGCTATATCTGGAATAAGAAAGAAGGGAAATCTGAGGAGTGCTGCAAATATGAGGAAAAGAAAAAGGCTGGAACAGGGAGTTCACCATATATTTCCCCCACCACTTCATCTAGACTCTGCTTGTAGCAGATGACTTACATGACCATATGAGGTCAGAAGTCACATCAGACACCATTGTAAAAGGATGCTGCTCCCAGATTACATCTTTACATGAACCCATACTCCTACCCACTTCAAACCCCCTTACCAGCTCGCCCAGTCTTGTCCAGGTATTTCTTCATGCGTGAACTGTAAGGGAAGATGGACGTGGTAGCTCCGATTTCAGCCCCCATGTTACAGATTGTTGCCATGCCTAGAGAAGTGGCAGAAGAGAGCATGGGATCAGTGAGAAAGTCCAAGGCCATCCAAAAGTCCGTACGTGGAAAAGACAGCAGAGACAAGAGAGACAAGAGCATTAGCCACAGAAACCTAAGTCCACAGTCAAGACGACCGGACAACATACTGGTTGGCTCACCCCTAATGTTTCTGATCAATACAGTGCCTGTGACCAGACCTTTCTGCAAGGAAGGAGCCAAAAGTTACAATGATTCTTGCAGATACTGGAAGGGCTGACACGGAACCCCTATCTACACTGAGCACTAAAACATTTACAGCTGTGAGCAGTGTTTCTGCCAGCTGCAATGTGTGTCCTGTCCTTTCCTACCATCTCATTTACCTTTACTGGAGGAGCCAGACATTTATGAGAAATTTCAAGGGTCAAATAAAATGCTTCCAGTGACAGAACACAATAAAAACCCTCAAGTATTTGCTCATGGCACTGGGATCAGCCATGTTTTCAAGGACACAGCAGTGAGGCTGCAGAAGCTGCTGTTTTACATTTAACGAGCTAGGAGCAGGTATCACAGGTCAAGTTCCTCTGACTTCACAGAAGAAAAATCCCACACTGCTCTCAGTTTGTAAAACCAAATATTCCAAGTTGTAGCCAAGTCATGCCAGCTGAGAGAAGCCCAGCCTGAAAGCTGCACTTCAAGCCAAGGGAAGGGACAGTTCTTGCAATTTGCTCCTAACTAGCACACTACAGAGAACTACAATTTTTGCTGGTTCAAATTCAGCACCCAAGACCCACAATTAGCTAGTATACAACTGCACATTACAAACTGCTGATTTCTGGTCTGTCTCTGCTCACCCTGCTTTTCTAGAAAGCTTTTTGTTTAGCAGCTGTCACACATATGCTTCCTTTAACCTGTTTCTTTTCTCTATCCATAGCCTATTTTAGGCTGAAATTAAAATGTCATCCTTTATCTCTGACATCTCCACCCTCTAAGTAAACACTGGAATACCTCCACCCTTGCTCTTATCCTGCTGCACCATCTTACAGAATTCTTCACAATTAACCATTCTGTGTTCTCAAAGTCCCAAGAAGATTTAAGGGAGAGTGGCCACTTTTTTCACTGAGAGGGAATGCCATCTGTTATGCCACTCTCCCCCACTCTCCCAGTTTGCCATGCAAGTATCACTGGGCCAGGCCACGGGAGAACATTCAGTACTTCCTGCCTGCTTCCTTCCCAACCTGCCTGATTCCTTCCCAACCTCCAGAGACAATTCAACACCCAACAATCCACTCACATAAAGAGGTTTGTGTTGTCTTACCTGTGCAAGAGATAGAATCCACTCCTGGCCCGAAGTATTCAATGATGGCACCTGTCCCACCCTTGACAGTGAGGACACCAGCCACTTTCAGGATCACATCTTTAGGAGAAGTCCAGCCTGAAAGCTTGCCAGTCAGTTTGACACCAATAACCTAAGTAACATTAATGGGGGGGAAAAAAAAAACCCAAACAAACCACCATTAAAAAATACTGACACCACTTCCATTCAGAAAGGTAATGGTATATAGGTCTCCTGGTGGGGGTATGTTCCTTTCAGACTCAAATGGTATATAGGGCCTTATAATACACAATGCTTGAAAAAAAAAATCAATGTTCCCATCAAAGATTAGCATCACTTCTGCTCCTACCTTTGGGCATTTGAGCTCCCAAGGGATTCCTGCCATGACATCCACAGCGTCAGCTCCACCCACACCAATGCAGATTCCTCCCAAGCCACCTCCATTAGGGGTGTGAGAGTCTGTGCCGATCAGCATAACACCAGGGTAAGAGTAATTCTCCAGAATGATCTGAAAATAAAAATGGATTGTTTGCTTGCTTGTTTGTTGGGAAAGGAGCAGGAAGACAGCAGGAAAGAAGACAAGAACAAGAGTTTAGATCAGTTTGTGTTTGTAGATTTCAGAAGCAAGAAAGTAATTGAGTTTGGATTGGAAATTCTCTTCTGTTTCAAACTCCTTGCGGAAGACATCATGACACAGCAAGGTACCAAGTCTCAGCTCTAGGAGCTCTGCCCATCCCAGGATAATAAAAATTAGAAAACAATCTCTATTTTTTTGCTGGAAGAATCCTTCCTTCCTGTTCAGGCTTTTGCTAAAGTGTTGCCTTTGTTAGGGCTCAAGAGTCTGTGCCATAGTCTCTACACCCTTAATCAAGGGCTGAGCAAGTCAGTTCACTTATCCAATGCTAGCAAGACTCTTCATAGCCTTTGTGCTCCCATAGCAGAATACCAACAGGCTCCTCCAATCAATGCTGCCAGCCAAAACCTCATCCCACAGAAGAATCCCTCACCAAGACACCACACAGCTGCCCTTCCCTTATTGCTGCTACTGATTCGTGCAAGACTTTTCAACTAACCGAACCACAAACCCATTCTTTAATGAAAAAAATGAGTTTTGCCTAGTAGCAAAACAGTAGAGAACTCAAACTAATGAACTTCTCACTGCATATGTGCCACACTAACACTACGGACAGCCTCTCTGGAAAGCACATGCATCACAGAAGAACCTGAACAGAACAAGGTGATCCTTTATCAAAAAGGCCAAGGCTTTGCTTTTAGAACTTTCAGCTTGATTTGCTTGTAGCTCACATTAATATATTAGCACAAGAAAGGTCACTTTCAAGGCCTCAAAGTTGGACTCTGGAACTATACGACATGACCAGTTTCTTCCAGGCAGAGAAAGTCAGCCATGAGAAAGCATGTAACCACAGCACGGAGCTGTGTTGCCGTGTGACAGATGTTACAAGTGGTTTCAGTGCACAAATGACCTGAGGTGTTACCCTAATCTTCTGAAGAGCTCACCTGTTGCATCACATTAAGTTAAGGTAACCTTAGGTAACCAACCATTTTGTGGCTAAGAAAACATAGCAGAGAGCTCTTGACTGCACCTAGTCACAAGTTCCCTGCTGACAGGATGCTTACCAGTCATCCATTCTCCTCTCCACTGCTTTTGCTTCATGCTGCTCTTCCAACTTTTTTACTGCCTAAGGCTCAGAGGGACAATGAAAAATGACTACTGGACCCACAAAGCAAATCAACCACAAGCATTAAATTCTGACAGATGTGTTGGGTTTAAAAGACCAAAAAGCCTCTTTAAGTGATCAGTTACCTTGGGACAGACAAATTCTTTTTAGACCCAAGTGGAGTAACAAGAGAACCTCAGACTTGGTAACTGTTTTGCGTTTTATTCAAATTCACACAGCAACTCGTTATGTGTTGCCATTCTTGAGTACTCAAAGTATGCTGCTGTTTGGTGTCCTCATATACTCCTGGTTTTTATGGAACCAAATGCCTACATAATAACCCTAAAAACAGTATGTGCCCAAAGCTGCTTCCTTACCACCAAAAGCAAGCCACATTAACCCTATGCAGCCACTTCATGGCATCACCTTACTGTCCCAATTGTACCACGAGGAGCCAGCCCACAGGCAGTTAAGGTATTTCAGGCTGCTGTGATTCACATGGCATGCTGTTGGCACTACCTAATCACGCCTCAGGTTACAGTTTGACCAAAATAACCTTTAAAAAAACCCACTGCTGTCAAGATAACAGAGAGAGCAAGGAAGAAACCTCACCCACCCCGAGGAAAGCAAGTTGTTTCCCTAAGCTGGTGAAATTCTCTAAGGGTTTGCACTTGAGCTTTCTCCTCACCAGAAAGTAAGAGAGCCACTGCATGTTCAAAGACTGCACACACACACACTTTACCTGGTGAATGATTCCAGACCCAGGTTTCCAGAATCCCACTCCATACTTGGCACCAGCTGTTGCTAGGAAGTTGTACACCTCCTGGTTTATGTCCTATTCACACACAGAAACACAGAGCATTAGTAAGACATTTTGTTCTTCCCTACATCAAGAGCTCATTCAAGCACATTTCCTTTCCTCGCACGTTTGCCTGCAATATGCTCCACAGTTGTGCAGCAGCTGGAAGGAGGTGCACATCACTTTTAAAACCAAAAGGGATTGTTTGACAGAATTGTAACAGGCCATTTAATTTCATCCCACTTGTAGCTGTACTAAAAGAATCTTTTTTAGTGTCCACCTCCAGACAGCACAATTTAAGGAAAACCCTACCAAAAAGGCATTTTAAAAAGTTCTGCTCATTTCTTCTATTCTCAAGGGGTTTTTTTTAACCTGTTTCCCTCGCTTGTTCTAACTCCTTATTCCTTCTCTACCAGGTGTTCCTTTTCCTTTACAGATGCTTTGGAGATATTTCAAACCCCTTAGATAAGCATTTTGGCTTTGTTTTTACAGATTAAGCAGTGGAACTGGAAGTTGCTCACTGCCAGGGGAGTTGGTGGGTGTCATTTCTCATTCTAGCAAGTCCCCTGTTTAAGACTCTCACAATGCTGCCTTTCTTGCTGCACTATCACCATTATTGGTGGAGGTCACACCATGAAAATTGCTTTCTGAGAAAAGCCATGGTTGCCAAGGAAGCATGACACTATTATGTACTGATAGTTCTTGGCAGAGGAGTGGCAGAGTAGATAAGATAAGCACTAGAGGAGAGAGTTTCTTAAAGACTGTTCTCATGCAGCTAAGCTTCAGAATAAAGGGAAATGGGAAACGAGATAATGGAAGAACTGTCTTGCACACATTTGCTGAAGTTTCCCATGAGGCAGCAGCAGTTCTTTAAGCCTTAAGTTTTCCACTGGGAGTCGGGTCACTTCACTCTGTTTGTACATCCCTCCCCCCGTAAAACACGCTGATGTGCCAGGAGCAAATCCAAACCACCCTCTGGCCTGCCAGCATTCATTCTGTGCCAACTGGCAGCATCAGAACCCAGTCAGAAGAAGGCAGGACCTTTACTTGCTCTGCTCAGAGTGGATGGCAAAGGAAGGACTCAGCTCAGCTCAGGGCTGCAGCCAATATAATTGCGCCACAGAGAACAAATGCAGGAATAGGGGAAAGGGGAAGACAGGAGGTGAACAGAAGAAAAGAAACTGTCTGATTTACTAAGTCTCAAAGTCTTAATCGCACAACTTAGGACTGAGACAAACAGAGCAAGAATTCCTCAAATTCACTCCTGAGGGGTGTAAGCTTCTATACTGTGGCCTGAAGGAGAAAGTCAGAAACAGTTACTTCAACATGAGGAGTTTCTCAGAATAGACATGGACTAAAATCTCAAAATACAGCTGACCTCTCAAACTGTTTACGGCTTATAAATTCTGTTATCAACATCCAAGGTGCAATTCCTCCTGCCTCTGACAGTGGACTTAGGCAAAGTCCACTTGGAGTAACAAGATTTCCTTAGCAGATGTACTGTGGTATGCAGGAGAGAGATCAATGTGTCTATATATTACAGAAGCCTCTTTGGAGGAATAAACAGTAAAACAGTGAGCGAGAAATTTTAAAAAGGCAGCAGATCAGCAGTTGGACAAACAGCACTTTGAAATTCCCCAATAAAAAAACCCATCCTCTGTGCTTTTATACCTACATGCATTTATACCCACCCTCACGAGCACTGAAAGCTGCACATGCTTCAGTTATTGCTCTTCAGTTAATCACTAGCAAATGGCTTGGGAAACTCATCTCCCCCTCACAGGATACACTAGTGCAATGCAGAGACATTCAATGAGTCTTTCACAATGCCATACTGCAACAAACTAATCTGTCTTCCTTTTTTCCCCTTTGAAACAGATCTTTTCTCTCTCTTAGCTGAAATGCCTTCTCTCTCCAGAACAGACATGTGATTTGGGCTTCTATCATTAACAGCTCATAACTAGCTTTTCCTACATTCATGGTCCTTTAAACCATGCAATGAATGAATCACAGCTGAAAAACTCCCCAAGGTCCATTTACTCCGTCCCTTTGTTGCATCTGACCTATACACAGAGCTGACCACCACGGGCAATCTGTTACCACGGGCAATCTGTTACCATATCGAATTGTCTCTTCTGCCATGGCTGCAGGGAGAGGACTAGAGGAAATGGCCTTGAGCTGAGACAGGGGAGTCAGATTAGATGTTAGGAAAATTCTTTTTCTCTGTTAGGTGTTTAGGCACTGGAACAGATTGGCCAGGGAAATGGTGGAGTCACCATCCCTGCAAGTGTTTTAAGAGGTTTCTGGATCTGATGGGGGAGGATATGGTTTAGGAGTTACAGGAGAGTGGCAGGTTAATGGTTGGACTTGATGATCTTAGAGGTCTCCTCCAACCTTTATGATTTTATGATTCATGGCTCTCCTTCTGCGAAAAAAAATAAAAGCTCTTCCTTCAACTTGAAGGAGGTTTTCAAACAGAGAGAAGTTAAGCCTCTGTGACAGTGACCTTGGCTCTTCGAAGATCCTGTTCACCACCTGACTGGGCTTCAATGAGGTGATCACAGTGGATGGTGGAAGGCACAGCCACTTTTGGCAGCCCACTGCTGATGAACTGTAGCATTGCCATCTGAGCTGTGGCATCCTGCATGGCCACACGGTCGGGCCGTAAGCGCAGATAGGTCTTGCCCCGCTCAATCTCCTGTTTTGCTGGGTCATCCAGGTGTCCATACACAATCTTCTCAGACAGGGTCAGGGGACGGTCAAGCCTGCAGAGAAAAATTTTAGCATCTGCATCTTGTGTACTTCAACATTTGCCCTTTTAAGTATGTAACAGAATGCTTCCCTATACTGCTCAGACTGTTAAGATGTATTAATGCCCAGAAACTGGCATGTGTTTCTTACTGCACTAAAATATCAACGGGCACATGGCTAAAACAAGGGTTCAGAAAGTTCAAAAGCATGTGAAGTCATTTTATGCTTTCTTTTCTAATCTTCCTACACTGTAAAAGAAACACTGATTCTGCTCATTGCTTGAGTCCTACTTCAGGACAGCAAATGTAGAAGTGAGACAGAGGTCAGACTCAATTCACAAATACCAGATCCCACAGCAAGTACAACTAAGTGGAGTTTCATGACCTCAGACCTTTCATCCTGCAGCTATATCAGTTGAGCAATCTATTTATGTCAGTGGTGAGATCTTCTGAGAAGTAACCAAGTCAAGACAACAACTTGAAATGACAGCTACAGCATTTAACAAAGGACACAAAGACTAAAGGACACATCATACAAACCACTGCCACAGTAAGTGGAGCAGAAATGACAACTTTGCAGGCACACACAAGCCTCCATCAGCAGATTAAGGTCACTGTGTTTACATATGCTATGAATTCCTAAGCCCTCCTTTCCATTCCTAACACCTACAGCAGAACACAGGAGAACATTCACTGGTGAAGCACACAGTGCAGAGGAACATTAGCCTATAATGACCACTGCCCACACACTGCTGCAAGCAAAAGGAAAGGGAGCAAGGGCCAGTGTGAGTCCTCAATGAGGGCATTAAACAAAGAGGACAGCACCCTTTCTGGCACCTCCTCTGCACTGGCCTGGTTCTCTGCATGTTGCAGTGCTTCATCATAAACTTCAACCCTTCCCCCAGTGCCCCACCGCTGTGTGGAGACACTACAACTCATGCTTCACTGCATTTACACCTGCCACTGCTCAAAGCTGCTCTCCCTAGTAAACATGCCCTATGCCAAGGTTCCATGACCATTTTTTCCTCCCCTCCTATCACTGCAGAGCTAAATTCAATATACTGACACACTCCCCCTTCCTTCTTCCCTTCTCCACTCTTACCTCTTACGGACAATATTGATGTTCTTCTCCAGCTTTTCATAGTTTATGTATTCATTGGGTTCAAAGTGGCTCATGGCCACCTTGGCCCGCTGGCACAGCACAGGGGCAACATGGTAGCGTCGTATCCCACTGTTCAAGGCATGCTGAAAAAAGGAGAGTATTAGCACTGGAACCTGGCACAGTAAATTCCTGTAACGAATCCATAAACCAAATGTTTTCTGTTTTTATTACTGGGATTTTACAGGCTGAGGAACAGAAAAACTGCAAAGGTTTTCAAAGGCACCCAATGACCACTTGATCATACAATGATGCATATCATGTTAAACACTGAGACACACCACGTTACCCAGAACAGGTAGCATTCAAAGTATTTTATGTTTTTATTTTTATGGCATCAGACACCTTACACTTGCAAGGGAGAAATCTGCTTTCAGGCAATGCTGAAACAATTCTTATGCAGAGAGCAGTTTGCTACACCTCTGACATATTAGTCATGGTGGAGAAGAACCAGCGCTACTTCCAAAGCAAGCTAACCTCAGGTTTATATCTGCTCACTAGCACTGAGACTACATTGAAGGACTGGCAGGTGACACACAACTTGGGGCTATGCAGACACTCTGTTCCGCCATCACACACTAAGGTTCCTAGGCAGGGTCCCTGCATACAGTTACAAAGCTCATTATGTTTCCACATAAGGTGAGCAGTGTTTCAATGCTAGCTAGAGAGGCTTTGATGTACAAGCCTGGTCTGTGATGTGACACAGAGCGGGAGAAAGGCAAGATGTGGAAAAAACATCAGGTTCACCAACCTGGCTGTGCAGGTCCAGGTGCTATTTACCTCACTCTCACAAAGGCACCCTTACCTTTCCCTTAAGCAAAGCCTTGCACTTACCTCACAAGTGAGTTAACTGCAAGACAGCTGAACTATGCTGTGAGCTGAACACATCAGAAAATGCCAAGGGAAAAAAAAGCCCAGATCTCACTTGGCGGCCTCCAAAGTGAAAGCTTCCTGGAAGAGGGGAGAAGGGCAGGCCACGGAGAGGCACTTTACAGCACCTGACCTGAGACAGGTCAGTGCCCAGGGCTAAAAGCTCTCAGGCAGCTTTGAAAACTGAGTCAGAGGGCAGACTCTATAGAAACTTCCAAGGATGTGGCACCTGCATCTCTTACATCCTTTGAAAGTCTGTCATCAGCATTGGAAGTCTGGAAACAGACTGAAGATGAGTTCACAGTTCTTCCTCCTCCAGTATTACACTTTAATCTCAATCTTATTTCTTCTCTTCATCTTCTACTTCAGCATGACAAGGCTTTGATAGCACAGGTTACCAAACATAGCAGCACTGCACTGAACACCCCTTTTGTATGCATGACTGTAAACCTGCAAATATTCCTTGTGATGAACACAATCACCATACCTACCACTGGTGTTGCACTGTCAAAAAGACTAGCCAATTCTTTAGACCTTTTCAAGC
Organism: Acanthisitta chloris; assembly: GCF_000695815.1. NCBI lineage: Eukaryota > Metazoa > Chordata > Aves > Passeriformes > Acanthisittidae > Acanthisitta > Acanthisitta chloris. The sequence goes on along the minus strand of NW_008683904.1, from coordinate 3,663 downwards.
ATTTTAATGTTTTCTTGTGAATACTTTTCCAGTTTTCTTGTTACAAGCATTGCCTGAAACAATTACCATCAATAAGACGTCATCAGTTTTTATCCAAATCTCATTTTGTTGTCCTTTTGATAACATTTGTTAGTATTTGACACAGTAAGAAGTTCAGGAAGGTTAGGCAAAAACCACAAGAGGCACTACCAGTAAGGGTGTGGTTTGCCCTGTTACCAAGCAATCCTAAACCATCACACACACACAGCTTCTGGTAGAGCAGCACAGACCCACAGCAGCTGCACACCACTGGCAGGGAAGAATATCTGAAGTGAACACGGTGGTACAAGAGAGGGCACTGCTCCTCCAGGAGTGCAAGCAAAACCCAGTCATCAAATTTCACTGTGCTGCACTTTGAGGCTACAACTTCCAGAACTTATCACAGGTGTCAGGCTTGAGATTTTTCCTTCTTCCACCAGCAGAAACAACCCACATCCAAACCAAATCAAACACCACTCAGCTTCTCATTGTTTAACATACACACCAGGTAAAGCTGCTCTTTACCTGGCAGCATGAAGCTTTTATGTTTGCTTTGTTCTGCCCTTATGTTCCTCCCTAACTTAAGCATTTATCCAGCATAATTAACGCTGTGGAAATTTCTTTACCCCTCAAAATATCCATTATCTTGTGAAAGTCTCCAACTGTTGGAGTGCTGGAAAAAAACGAGGGATTTTATTGCTGTTCATGGAAAAATATTATCTTCCCCAGACCAGGAAAGGTATTTTGGTTTAATGCAGCAATTTCTTTTAATTCATTACACAGAAGAACAGATATGCAAATTAAAGTAATGGCAGAGGCTTCATAGCACCTTAGTCTTACCTGGGACCAAAGTCAATTATGATAAAAATCTGAAGCTCTCCAGAAAGAGTGACAAAAACTTGTCAAACAAAATTCAGGCAAAATCTTTTCAGTTTCAACATACATGTGTCTATGGATCTTTCTACTTCCTGAACTGTCACAAGGAAACACAGTATTTTTTAAAATACTACAGAAATATTCAGATGGTAATTGCAGAATCAGCAACAGAAAGTAGTTGACACCTGCTGGATCACAACTTCAGGCTACCAGAAGCAGGAAGGGAGTGTGTTTAAGGTGAAGCACACTGTCTAGACAAGGAGATGAGCAAGAGAAGTCTGAAAAACCGAAGGTGTGTTTCTGTAAAGGCCAGAAAGTAATCACCCAGGTCAATCAGTTTCAGGAGACTAGAGAATCATTACATAAGGCACCTATTAAAAAGTGCCCTCTTCAATTTACTGGAATCTAAGTCTAATCCCATATCTCTACTCTGCTGGGAATTGATTCAGTATGGTTGTTCTCCTGCTGGCACCCAGCAAGACTAAGGCTCCAGCACCACCACCAAGCAACAGCACACACTGCCTGGTTAGAAAGTCTGATACCTCCTCATAAAGACCCTACAATATATCACACTTGTCTGTCCTTTTTCCATTGCATCCTCAGAAACGGTGGCAGAACTGCAAGCCTAAGGAAAAGCCACAAGCCTAACAGTTTCCAGTTTCATTCCCCCTCACTCTTCCCTGAGTGGGAAGGTTTTTGTACCGAGTACTGGTAAGTGCCTTGAGACCACCAGCCAAAGGAAGCAAGCAGCCAGCAATCCATACATTTTCCCTTTTATCTAGGAACTGTCCATTTCCGGACTGACCACCCAGCAAACAGCTGCCAAGTAATCTCCTCTCATCTGGCACTGAATCTGTTGTCCCAAGTTTATCCAACAGGAGCGTCCTTGTTCAGATGTCAGCAGATGACATAGCAGTAATCATTACAGAGCTCCAAAGTCTACCTGTATTTTTCTAGGTGAAAAGCTTCCTTAAAAGACACAAAAAGCCAGGCTGTTAAATGGGTTATTATTTCTGGAGCCTCTGTAAGGAAGACAGCACATATCTTCACAAATTTTAACCTAGCTAGTCTGCATTTAGCTCACTGCAGTGAGTGGTCCAGGTGCAAAGGGAGTCTGAAGCCAGAAATTCACTTGCATTTTGGCAGCTGATATGGCAGACAAGTCCAGCAAGCAAAAGTTCACGTTCAAAAGGGTAGCAACTGTGTTCCGTGCACTCCTATCTGGGAAATCAGCCTAGAAATCTTAGCTGAAACCCAAAATACCATCTTTCCTCAGCCTCTGGCCTAAGAGCACTGTCCAAGTTTCCAACGCTCACCATGGTTCAGCTCCCACCAAAAGCAGTGTGGTATAATTAAATGGTAAATGCAATCTCATTTTCCAGACCCACCTCTAAGGAACAACCAAAATTATGGCTCTGAAGATCAGATTACCTCTAGCCAACAGACACAAAGCTGCCCACATGTAATTTCAGTGCTTAACTGTGATGCCTCCAATAGACCCCTGACATTTCAAGCAGTTTAGAGTTTTACAGTCCTCTCAGGCAATCCTCAGCCAACGTGGCTTAAGAAATGGAGAGCTACTGAAAGCATGTCTCAGGTAGACATGAAAAAGATCTTGACCCTTTGAGGCTATTAGAAGAACTGTGCTTTAAATAGGACAGTCAGTCCAAATCAGGCTAATTCCAATTTATTTCCCCTCAGAGGTAAGATTTCTATGCAGTGCCAGTTCCAAAACAGTTCTGGGGTGGGAAATAAGTAGAACCAATGTTAACATGTGTGCCATGGTCAACTCTGGCACTATCATACTGACTGACAAGGTGATTCTCATATTCATTAACCTCTAGGCTGCCACACAGGGGCAAAAAAAACAACTTGCCTTCTAAAGAGAGCACCTAGAGGCATGTCTGATTACCATCACAGATTTAGTCCTTCACAGGGAGGGAAAAACATGCACCCTGAGCCTGATAATATACAATAACCTCCCAGAGTACTAAGTTCCCCATACTGACTGTGCTAGCATGGCCTTTGTTTTAATTACACAGTGTTAATTTTAGCAAATGACTGCATGTTCTCATGTGCTATCCCATCATAAAAAAAAAAGGATCCAATAAAGGATTTGCCTTCACTTTATGAGTAGTCATATCTGTTCAAAGTGCAAACTAAAAACTATCCAACAACTAAGAACAAAGTTGACTGAAGTGGTGCTAATTCTGCAGCTTTTGCATAAATTAAACAAGCTGTATTTTCTAAAGCACCTACCCCTAAGGTAAGGAATATAACATGTGAATTAAGAGTCACAAAGTACTTTCAGAGCACTAAAAGCCAACCAAGTTCTCACTTCAGCTCCCTTCAAAAAGGGAACACACTGGCCAAGGTCACACATGGCAAACTGAGAACTGACACTGCCTGCCTCTATCACATGCTGTACTAAGGGCAGCATGCTTACCCCTGTCAGCAGCCCTAAAACCACAAACTGCACCTCACATTTGCCTTCCAAGACTTAAAAGATCATTAAAACTTTACTGTTGAGCAGTACTATTAAGCACAGCAATGCCTCAAGCATAAGAACCTCTCTGGCAAGCTCATGTTACAGGCAAATGCGAGTTTTAGAGGTCACAACAGACAGGACTGTGAGAACCACGACCACTGCCCTGGAAAAAAAAGGCAGTTTATATGCCTGCCCCCGCTGCTTTTTCAGCCTTCCAAGCTCCCATTTATACATAGACCACAGCAAGTCTTTCACCCAGGGACTCCTATTCGTATTAAAAG
>NW_008683903.1:442-9129 GCF_000695815.1 Acanthisitta chloris | reverse complement strand
TCTTCCAGGTGGGATTACCTCTTCCAGACATTTTCACTCCTTTTTATTTTACCTATCATGTCAAAAAAAAATCACCTAACTCATTTATTTAGCCATGTCTTACTTCTGATTAGAAAGAGATTATATTCCCAGGCTAACAGAAAGATAAAGGATTATCAACCAGGACAATTTCCAAGTAAAAAATCAGGGCACAAACTACAGGTTAGAGATTAGTCTTAAAAAAAAAATAAAAAAATCCATGTCCAGCTCCTTCCTGATAGTCCCAGCCAGCCCAGGTGCAGCTGATGTTGTCACATCTGGATGCACAGATCCTACTGGTGTCCTGCTCTAAGCTTTGGAGCTGTTTGTAAGCAAAACTCTCTTAATTTGGGGATTAAATTGTGCTAATTTTGGGGTGTTTACAGGAGTTAAGGCTGAGCATGTGGAGGGAATGGGGGGAATCCTTTGGCTCCTCTTCCATGGGAGAGGAGGGAAGAGAGAGGAATGATTTCTTGTCTATGTTGTGTGGAGAAAAGGTGTTTGAGGGGAGATTTTGGTGAATGGGAGAAGCTGTGACAGTGATGGAATAGAGGGTTGGAGAACATCTGCTCTGAGGAAAGGCTGAGAGAGTTGGGATTGTTCAGTCTGGAGAAGCTTCAGGGTGACCTCAATGCACAGGAGCTACAGGAGAGATGGAGAAAGACAATTGACACAAGGGCCTGGAGGGACAGGACACAGGGAATGGCTTCAACTAACAGAGAGGAGGTTTAGATGGGATATTGGGAAGAAATTCCTCCCTGTGAGGTGCTGAGGCTCTGGCACAGGTTGCCCAGAGAAGCTGTGGCTGCTCCATCCCTGGGAGTGTTCCAGGCCAGGTTGGATGGAGCTTGGAGCAACCTGGACTGGTAGAAGATGTCCTTGGGGTTGGAACTAGATGACCTTTAAGATCTCTTCCAACCCAACCTATTCCATGACTGATCTGCCTTGACTCAAATCCTTTCTATCTCTTTGCAAAACTCTTTCTCTCTGCCAACACCCAACATGAAACAGCTCATTCTCCCTAGGTCCTACCCAACCCACCTTGAAACACCTTCCCATTGTGTCTTCCTCCCTCCCCCAGGTCGTCATCAACCCAAACTATGAAGTAGCTGAGTCAGATTACTCCAACAACGTGATGAAGTGTCGCAGCCGCTACGACGGGCAACGCATCTGGATGTACAACTGCCACATAGGTGAGGGCAACCACTGCCTGCTGCCCATGGCCCAGCCTGGAATCCCTCAGCTTGGCTCCCACATGGACAAGGATGCTCCAATTGTCTCCCTTGGATAAGGAAATGAGTGGTTTTCCCCTCACCAGGAGAGCTCTGGAGCGATCCGAAGTCCAGACAAACAGCTACAGCTTCTTCCCCCATCCAGATTATTTTACCAACCTGGCAGTGAATTCTTCAGCCCTCCCAAAGCTTCTTTGCTCCTGAAAAATAAAGCAGGAGCAGTGGGGAAAAGCCCTTGGCTCAAGCCAGGAATGAAAATATTCTCCTGTCCCTTCAAACATAGAGTTTTTGGGGTTAGAATGGACCTTAAAGCTCATCTAGTCCCAACCACTAAATGTGAGGGAAAGTTCTGTATTTCCATGGATACATAGAAAATATTAGGTTATATAAAACATTATAGTATATAAAACATTTGGAAGTTTTTGGTATGGAAATATCAAAGCCCAACTAGTCTAAATTTGACTTAGTTAATTGTCAGGTTCATTTTCAAAAGGAATTAACTTGGGGGTTGTGGATGTGTTTTCATACAGACAGTAAATGAACAGCCACTGCCTGTAAAACCAGCTCTGAAAACCTCCTTCAGCACTGAAGCTCTTCTAGGAGTGTTTTTCCTGAAAAAAAAAAATAATAAAATCCATGTAGCCAATGAGTTCTCACATTAGTTTGTTGGATTTTTGTGAGAAAATCCTTGAGGTTGTGGCCTAGTTGAGCAAAGCCAAGGCCACTTCAGCTGGAACTAAGGCTGGATGAGCTCTGTAGCTGAGCTGGGAAATATTCCTAGGTCAAAATAAATATATTTAGCTTTCATTGTACCTTAATGAGTGAAAAATTAAGAGTCTGGTCCTAATTAGGAGCAAACAGAACCCACAGAGCATCAGCCTCACAGAGAAGACCAGGACTCAGGTCCTGCTAGTCAGCACCTAAATTTTAAGCAGCAAAGCAGTGAAATTTGGGGATTTTGTAGTCTAATCTTCCAGCCTAAATGCAGCACTCTTGAGGCCTCTTGGCTGGGCCAGTTCTGATGAGATTGAAAGCCTAAATTAATCAGCCTAGGAAACTTTTTGAGCCCTTTGTGGCATGTTCCACCCATCCCAATGTGTTTTCTGCCTGCTGCCTCTGCCACCTCCTGTTCACCCTGTGCTCTCTTTGTGGCCTCTCCAGGTGGTTCCTTCAGTGAGGAAACAGAGCAGAAGTTTGACCACTTCACTGGACTCACAAATAACAGAGTGGCTACCAGATAAACCTCCCACCACCCACTATTTAAAGAAGGCAGAACTCCTGCTCTGGTGATTCCCTAACCACTGCACAACCAGGAAAAAATCAAGCAACCAATCAAACTCTTAATTAGCAAGGTAAATTATTTCCTACAGATGCCTTCCTTCCCAGGGGAGTTGCTCAGCCCTCCAGGTGACTCCAGTCTCACCCCTGTGGGAGTTGGAGAGCTTGAAACTCTTCTTGGCTCCAGCTCTTCACCATTCCAACCTCCTGCAAAGGTTTCTCCCTGCACTTTGCAGCACCATCTTTCCTCACAGACATAGGGCCAGGCTGCAGCAAACACACTTTTTGCCTTGGTTTGGGTACCCAACAGCCTAAAAAGTGTCTTTAACCCTTCATTTTTCAAGGCATTCATTTGGGTCTCTTTAAGCTCTTTTTGACTGAAGCTTCTTGCACACAGCTCCTCCTCAGCACTGCCATGGCATGACTCCAGTTTAGCACAGAAAGACAGGAAAAAAGAGAAATGGAGCAGCTTTTTTTTTTTTTTCCAAGCAGAACAGTGTAAAGCATCGTTTAATACTGCAGTGAAACTCTTGGCTTCAACAACTGACTCCACACCAGCCCTGGAAGTGGAGCAGCTAATGCAGAACAGATTTGGACACATTCAGCAGAACTTCCTGAAGCTCCACCTGCTTTCAGCAGCCAGAATTTTGTAGATCTCCTGGTGATGATGAGACCACTGGATTGTGAATTTCCATCCCACAGTAAGCTCTTCACCCAACAGATTCTACATCCATCCAAGTATCACCTCCCAAGTTGGATATTCTGGTTTTTGTTTTTTTTAAGGATGAGTTAGTTAAGGCTTTGTGTCCTCCTTGCACCTTACAGAGGTCACTCCATGGCTCTGCTCACCAGGGATCTGCACTGTGCTGTCACAGACTCACCTGTGTAAGCTGTAACTTCACCATGGTGCTAGGTGTGCTCCTCTGTTTGTTTGAGGACACACATTGCTACACATCTCCAGACACACCTACTTGAATAAAAATGTTTTACCCAGAAAAGAATTGGTTTAGACCATTCCATTCGTGTATTCCTACTCCATTTATGTATTCCCACACCATGGAAAGCTCAGCAATTCCTGTGTTCTTATGTTTTCCTTCCCTCTGAATCAAAGAATTCTACAAACAGCAGATGTTAACCTTAGAACTTGACTTTTTCAATCCACAGGGAATGAAAACTGGTTGCAAACTTGTGTTGCCCCAAACCTACCTCACAGGGATGTTGTGAGGCTTAAAGGATGCACAAACCTCTTGCTGGGGCTTGGCAGGTTTGGCCTTTAGCCACTGGCCCAGGTGGGATCTACCAAAGGGATTTTGCCTCCTGGAAGTTGGAAAACTCCACTGTGTTCTTAACATGTCAAACTGGAGGAAAAGCAGAGCCTGAGAAGTGCTGGTGCCAAACCCCAAGGTGTCTTGAAGCACCTTCACACCAAGCTCTGGGCAACTCACAACAGGCAAGTTTTGTTTTGCTTTCCCTAAGGAGCATAGGATAACTTTCCTTGCTAATAGAGCAAGTTCAGGCTCCTTAAACACTGTGTAATTAAGGGGAAAAACCCACCCTGAAACTCCCTTACACTCACTGCCTGTCAGTTTTTGGGGATAGCTGATTGATAATATTCCAACAAAGTCAACATGAAGCAACTTTTTCACTCCTGCTCTTGCTTCCAGCTGAGTTTGGCCCCAAAAAAATCCAATTCCCTTCCTCTTAATATCCATATTTTGAAATCCTAGAGCATCCTTTGCTGTTTGCAGCCTTATCACTGCAGGCAGTGAGGAACAAGCTTTGAAACATTTCCCCAACAGAGTCACCAGCACCTCCCAGGGCTCCAAAACCAAAAAATCTTAACACTAAACCTTTTCCCCATCCCAAGGTCCTGGTGCTAAACCCCAAGAGAACAGCCCTGGGGCAGCTCACTGTTCTGCATGCAGTTTAATAGCACAGCCATGCTCAGCTTGACAGCACTTGGGGAGCTGAGATGTTTTATTCCTCCTGGAATTCCTCTGGCAGGAGCCCCTCGGGTGCTGAGCCATCCTGGTGCCTGTTCCTCAGCCCCAGGGCACGGGACACAAGTCTCCTGGCCACAGCTGTATCTGTCTGGGGCCTCTCCTTGGCCAAGTGCAGGAGCTCTAGGGACAAAGGAAAGGAAATGAGTGAGTTAAGAGCTTGGTCAGAGCAGTTTGTGGCTAAATCAGAGCAGCCAGAGCTGATTTTTGTTCTCTTGGTTTCTCCCCATCCTCTCCACCTCTCCCTAGCTTTGCTTTCAGGATCTGCCTCCAGATCTGCCAATGACTATTCCAAGCTCTTTGGTCATGATTAAGCTGCAAATCTCTTCTTCTTGGGGAGAGTATTGTTCCCCATTCCCTCCCAGGCAAAGTTTCCCAATTCTTCCTGGCAAAACTCAGCACATCACATCCTTGTGATCCATCCAACATTTCTCCCTCATGCACAGGGAAGTTGGAGCTCAATTCAGACCTCAAACTCAGTAGGTCTAAAGCCTTATCAAAACCCTTATCCAAACAGCAAGATTTAAAAAAAAAGTGAATCTGCATTTTAAGTAACATCTAAACATCTCAGATGCTTTGGGAAATCCCTTTGGGCAGTGACCTCCAGGTTGGGCTACAAGGAATTTATTCCTACAAGGACTGAATACACCCAACTTTGGCCAAGTAAACAATAATCTGGATTTATTTTTTTTCAGTTCCCTAATCCTTCCTCAATAACTGTTTGCAGAGTTATTAGCCCCAGAGCAAAGGAGGCTTTGCTTGGTTTTTTTTCCACAGGGTTCATGAATCAAGGTGAAAAACCAGGAGAGACACTGTCAGCTAATTAAGATCCAAATTTCTAAGTGGGGGAAAAAAAAAGAAATCCATTTACACAGAAGATAAACAGAATTTAGAGCTCAAAGATATAGTTTCTAGTTCCCCAAGAGGAGTTTAGAACCTGATTCAGAAGTGTGAGTGAAAACAGGTGAAGGGGAAAGTGCAAATAAACTTAATTCTTGGGTGTTTCATTTCAAACCATCAGTCTGAAAAAAAAAAAAAAGACAAACCAAAACAAAACTCAGGAACTTGGAACTGTGACAGTGTCCCTTTTAAAGCTTTAATATTGAGGTTTGTTCAACTGCAGTGAACTGGAAACCATCAGGAGTTGTACACTCAGCAAAGTCTCTGCTGCTACAAGGTTCATGGCATTTCATTTCTTTCCCTGAACAACTCATAACTGATCACAATATGATTCTACAAGGCAATGATAAAATAAAGAAAACATTGTTAATGGCTAAGCTTAACCATTTTTGCCTTCACCTGATCCTGAAATAAAATTCTGCCAACCACGAGCTGGAAATGCTGTTGGGTTTGTCTCATCTTTCACTGTGCAAGGGGGGAAAAAAAAGGGCAGAGAAAGCTCCTGGGAAGGTTTTATGGTATGTGCCATGCTTGGTGTGTGCTCAGCAGTGCAACTCTGCCCTTCAAACTCCTCTCAAGAGCAGCAAATAACCCCCAAAAAAAGCCAAAACCTGAATTTCAGCCACATGCAAAGACTCTCCCCAACAACTCCCTGTCCTGCAATACCAACAGAGCCCTAAAAACCCAATGAAACACAAGAAATTCTAAGCCTTGAGATCTATTTCCTCATTTAACTTGTCATCTTGGCCACTCAGGTTCTACAAGACTGGGAAAACATAGGGTCATTAAGGTTGGAAAAGGCCTCTAAAGATCATCAAGTCCAATCATTAATCTGTCACTGCTGGAACCCCTAAATCCTAATCCATCTCCTCCAGACACCTCCAGGGGTTGTAACTCCACCACCTCTCTAAGTAATTCCTTAGTCCAGTGCCTGAACATCTTAAGAGGAGAAAAAAATCTGTGAAAAAAATCTGTGAAAAAGCCAGTGAACTACCATAATCTGTTGTCTTACTTGGTCTCTGGAGTGCCTTGATCTTGGATTGCTTTGTTGCATGGATCAGTGGTCGGATCTTCAAACAAGGATAACGTCGTCCCAGGGCTTGAGATGCTGCAAAGAGCAAAGATTGTTGGACTAAATCCCACAAAATTCCAAATGGGGTAAAACAACACTCAATAATCTGAGGCTCAGCTGCTGCTGATTTGCTCATGGCTCATACTGTGGTCACCTCAGGCTTTCCTCACACACATGGGAAGAATCCCAAGGGAATATAAACATGTTCTGCCTAGAAGAACTTGGTCATTCTTAGGCTAAATCTCAAGGCAAAAGCAACAGCAACACTTGGTGCTGGGTGGGAACCTCTGCTGGGCTCAGAGTGGGGTCTGTGTCCCCAAAAAAAGTCACTTTACCCAGAGGGGTGGTGCCTGCCCCATGTGCCATCTCACTCCCAAAGGCCTTGGGAGGTTCCTGAATGTTTTGCAGGAGTTTTAGCCACTTTGTTGTGAAAAAGAAGTGGCAAAGCAGCTCAGTTTCCAGGAGCACAGTGGGAATCCCGCCACACACCCTGATTGTTAGCCAAGGCCATTAAAAACCTGCTGCAGAGTTTCCCCACAGCATCACCACAGCAATTCCAACTTCTCAAGCCTCAAAAGCCTTTCAAGTTGGAAGAGAATAGGAAAAAGGATGTGAGGAACCTCTGGCAAAGGCTCAGCCCCAGCACAGAACCTCTTCAAACACCCCAAACCAGCACAGGGCACTGGGCAGGGGCAGCTCTGGGGTCCCTCAATCCCAGGCACAAACCATTACCTGTGGAAAGGTTGGAGGAAAATTACCACAATTACCTGTGGAAAGGCTGGAGAAGATTCCCAGGGCATGTGTGTCATCCACCCATTGGATTTTGAAACCACTTTCCCTGGAATGGGAAGACAACAGAGTAATATTAAACCCCAATAGGGTTATCAGAAATGTTCAGTGGGTTTCTGCTGCTGCCTTCCAAAGCATTATCCTCATTTTTTAGTGAGGGGAAAGAGAAGGAAAAGAAGGAAAGAGGAAATATTAAATGTACAATTACCCCATCAGTTGCCCCCAAAACTCTCCTTTGCCTCTCAAGAAATCCTTAGCCAAAAATCAAGCTCAGTTTTAGGGATTGTCTCACAATACACAACAACTTTTGTCATTTAGGAAGTGTTTCCCAAAATTCCCAAGGGCTCAGCCACAGCAATCAAACCCAAGTGATGGATAAAGGGTTTTTCAGAGCTCAGGGTGAAGAAAGTGATGTGAAAAATCTCATCAAGACTCAGTGAGAAATGGGAATTTGGGAGCAGAGTTCCAAGGTTTCCTGTAGGACAAGAAATGCAATGACTGCTCAGATTGGATCTGTTAGTTTGCAGCTCAGGGAATGGGAAAAAAATACCTTGGAGCAAACACACACACACACCATAGAGGGAATGATTTAAACTGTGATTGATAGGGTTTAATTGAAGGGATGGATGAATATTCACAGCTAATTACCCCCAGAGAGGAGGAGAAGGAGGAGAAGGAGGGAGGAAAAGAGGGAGAGGAACTCAGAGCTGGACCCAGCACTGTTATCACCAGCAGGGCTGAACTTTGTCCTGCTCCTGCCACTAACCAACCTTCAGTGCCACATTTACATAATGAACCTTAGCTCCAACTCAGCCTTTTCCTTGCAGAGTTATGTAAGCTCCTCATTCCACTCAGGCACCCAAAGGAGCTCCTAGAAAACACCTAAAGAGTCTGGTGAAAGCCAGAGCAGAGGAATATGCTTGGCTGTAGGTAACTGTGTGTAAGAACTGATTGTGCTTTAAATCATGCATGAACTGCAGGGAAAACATCCTTTAAGGCACAGGAGGAGGAGAAGACAAGAAGGTGAAAGTAAAGCTCCAAATCTTAGCAGTTCCAGGCTGAATGCTGCTCCACTCACAGCCCTGAGGAGCTCAGGAAGGTACTCACAGGAAATCTGAGAACATTTCCATCAGATCCTCTGTTTTCAGGGATGAAGGGAAGTCATAGATCTCCGTGACGTGGCCAAAGTCTCCCTCACTGACCTGAGCCTCCCCATAGCTGGAGTAATCAACACTGATCCTCTCAATGCTGATGTCCTTCACAGTTAAATTCCCCACAATCTGAGAAGATTAAAACATAAGAATGAAAACGTAAGCAGAGCAGGTTTCACCTCAAAGCATAATCCTCACCTTGGCCACTGCAAACCATGTGTGCAGCCACCCAGGGCAGTCCTAGCAT
>NW_008683903.1:0-382 GCF_000695815.1 Acanthisitta chloris | reverse complement strand
GCACAGGATTCTCCTCTCACATCTGCACTCCCAGCACAGGATTCTCCTTCCACATCTGCAGCCCCAGCACAGGATTCTCCTCCCACATCTGGGGCAGTCCGAGCACAGGATTCTCCTCTCACATCTGCACTCCCAGCACAGGATTCTCCTTCCACATCTGCAGCCCCAGCACAGGATTCTCCTCCCACATCTGGGGCAGTCCGAGCACAGGATTCTCCTCTCACATCTGCACTCCCAGCACAGGATTCTCCTTCCACATCTGCAGCCCCAGCACAGGATTCTCCTCCCACATCTGGGGCAGTCCGAGCACAGGATTCTCCTCTCACATCTGCAGCCCTAGCACAGGATCCTTCTCTCCACATCTGCACCCCCAGCACAGGAT
>NW_008683902.1:7546-11069 GCF_000695815.1 Acanthisitta chloris | reverse complement strand
ATCCCCATGGGCTGTGATGGATCCCCAGGCAGCACACTCCGCTGGCAGGTGCCGCCCGAGGCTCAGCCCGTGGGTGAGGTGGGAGGGAAGCTGTGTCTGCCCCACCACGTGCAGATCTCACACCCTGCGCCCCGCGGGGCTCACACCGCCCCGAGCTGTGCTGCTCCTGCTTGTTGCTCACACACCCTGTACTCCAGTTTTTTGTCTCTCCCCACTTATATCCAAATATCAGCCGCCCCAGGCCTGGCGGGTGGATGAGCCTTGAGGAATCTGCTCTGCTGGGAGGTGTCCCTGCCCAGGGCAGGGGCTGGGGCTGGAGGAGCTCTGAGCTCCATTCCAACCCCTAAATTCTAAGATTCTATGATTCTATGATTAGAGATCATCCAGCAACTTCGTGGCCTCCTCTGGACTAGCTCCATGTTTTATAAAACCATGAACCTGAACACCTCTCATTTTGATTTCCCCTTGTTCCCATAACAGCAGCCCCGTGCCAGGCTGTGCAGAGCCCACAGACACTGCTCGTGAGGGAAACCAGGCTGTGCCTGAGGATGGCACCCAGGGCAGCGTGGGACACGCAGCACCTCTGTCCTGCAACCGTGACCAGAAAATCAGCACAAGGACACAGACAAGTGTATAATCTGTGAAAAGCTGTGTTGGGTTTTTGACTCTGGGTCTGAAGGTGCTCTGTGAAAGAGGAGTGGTGAGGAGGTGGTACCAGCCCTGGAGCTGTCCCCAGCATTGCAGGGATGCAGAAGGGCTGTGCACAGGGGCTGGGCGAGGGCTGAGGGGAGATTTCAACCTTTAATAAGTTCAGTAATCTACCAGAAGCTTCAGCAGATCTACACAGAGCAGGTCAGGGTCTCACCAGCCCCTTTTGGCAGAGCCAGACGTGGCAGTGTGTTAATGGACCTGGTTGTGTGTAGGACACTGTATTCATGGAATGCTACAATTCCAGAGCCTGGGACATCTCTTAGGAAAACCTGGGGATTGTCAGGAGGCTTCTGGCAGCCGTTTGTGTGTCAGAAACATTCCAATTTCTTCTCTCAGTGTCATGAGCATTTGTAGCTGCTTTTCAGTACTGAAATATATTGGTGTCTGTGGAATAGATTCGGTAAAGAAACAATACATAACAGGATGATTAATATGACATTTTAATTACCACATTTTCAAGTATTACATGGTAGGAACGGGTAAAAAGAAGTTCCTATTAAAAAAAGCCTGAATGATCGAAACCATTTAGAGGCCCTGATTGTACCATGCTGTCAAAATGTCCAACTGACCTTTTCCTCATGGTAAATTCCTCCAAGAGAGCTTTTATACAAGCTATTTTAATAGCACTGATTTCCCCACCCTCCCCCTTAGTTTTTGGATTAGATAATGGTCAGAGCAAGAGAAATGTCAAACTCTTGCATACACTCTGCAGATGGCCAGGGGCAATTCTATATGAAGTGTCTGCAACCTTCTTTCAGCTTTTAGAGAGATATTTTTGAATGCATCATTTGTCATTCGTTTACAGTTTCAGGTTGGAACAATGCTGGAAGTGTTAGCCCTCCATTAATTCACAGTGAGGAGCAGGAGGCATCACACAGACGTTATCTCAGCTCAGTGGAGTTAGGCTGGACCTCTCCTTGGCTTCAGGAATGCAAGGACTGTGGGGTGATGCATGTCCCCACACTACCTGTGCTTGGGAGAGCTCATCATCCTCACAGAAATAGTTTTATGGCTTGTTATACCTCAATCCACAATCACCCAAGGGCCAACACATCCCTGGGAGTGTTCCAGGCCAGGTTGGATAGGATTTGGAGCAACCTGGGCTAGTGGAAGGTGTCCCTGCCCAGGGCAGGGGTGGCACTGGATGAGCTTTAAGGTCCTTCCAACCCAAACCAGTGTGGGATTCCATGATATTATGGCTACACTTATGTAGTCACTTGAAACCTCATATCTGGGAGCTCTGAGATGCAGCAGCTCAAGGGAAATGGTCAGGGTTGGTGCCTTGGAAACAGCAGTGCTGCAGGAATCATACACACAGAACGTTCAGAGCTGGAAGGGATCCATGAGGATCACTGAGTGTAAATCCTGTCCCTGCACAGACACCCAGCAATGCACCCTGGGCTGGGAGCATTGGCCAAACACTCCTGAGCTCTGTCACCTTGGGGCTGTGACACTGCCCTGGGAGCTGTTCAGTGCCCAAACACCTCTGGGGGAACAACCTTGTCCTGATCTCCAACCTGACCCTGTTCAGTGCCCAAACACCTCTGGGGGAACAACCTTGTCCTGATCTCCAACCTGACCCTGTTCAGTGCCCAAACACCTCTGGGGGAACAACCTTGTCCTGATCTCCAACCTGACCCTGTTCAGTGCCCAAACACCTCTGGGGGAACAACCTTGTCCTGATCTCCAACCTGACCCTGTTCAGTGCCCAAACACCTCTGGGGGAACAACCTTGTCCTGATCTCCAACCTGACCCTGTCCTCCCCTGACACAACTTCAGGCCATTCCCTGTGTCCTGTCACTGGTCACAGAGAGCAGAGGTCACTGCTGCCCCTGCACTGCCCCTTGTGAGGAGTCGTGCACAGCCATGTGGTCTCCCCTCAGCCCAAATTCATTGGTTTATTCAGAGCAGGACAAGTTCTGCCTCTAACTTTTGGCCAGGGAAAGGCAAAGAATTGGAAATGTGCTCCCTGACCAGAAAAAAAAACTGTGGAGGGTTGTAGGGAGAGAGCCAAGATCCCCTGACACCACCCAGGGCATCCCCAAACCTCTCTGAGCAGCTTTGTCCTCTCCTCCACACACACTCAGCAAACCACGGGGGGAAATGCTCGGTGACTGCTGCACAGTCAGAGATTAATAAAACCTTTCTCTACATTTACACCACTTTTCTCCATAAGTGTGATTTAGAGCTCGGTGTCAAGTCGTCGCCAGAGCTGCATTCCAACCACCCCCAGAAAACACAGGGAGCTCCTGCACTTGAGGATAATGTTGATTTAGGGGCTGCAACAATAGCACACATGGGCTATTTGATTTAGTTTCTTGGCATTTGTATTCAAAAATTGCCCTATAAAGAAGGAAAGAGGCGTTAAATAAAGTTTAACTGCTCATGAATCACAAAGAAACATTGTGTTTAGAGTGAACAGAAACAGACTCAAAATTGCTTCTTGCATGGGGAAATACTTTGTTGATGTGTTAAATTTAAAATGAAAATCTCTGTCTGGGAATCTCTTGCAGTTTTTGATACTTTACTTAGGTTACCTAAAGAAAATAGGTATTACCCTTCCAGCAGCTTTGGCTGGTTTGGGATCTGATCTGATGCCTCTAGAATCTGGTAAGACTAGGCCTAGGTTTCCCTGCATCAGACACCTTTAAATGGGGTTTTAGTGCAGCTTCTCAGCTGCTAAAAATCAGCACAACTTCAGCTTCTTTTGGTTTGCTTTGCCCACTGTTTTCTTTTCAACTTGTGCTTTTAGGGGCTTTATGCTGTTCCTACTTCCAAATTTTTCCTGCAAACATGAGTGACAAAGCTACT
>NW_008683902.1:6643-7492 GCF_000695815.1 Acanthisitta chloris | reverse complement strand
GAACTCTCTCCATGTCAGCACCAGCTGCTGTAAAAACATTTTCACAGTAAAGGCAGAGCTGCAATTCCACTGCTTTGGGCAGCTCAGACTCACTTTGTCCTGGTGAAGCACCAAAAAAATGGGGAGCTAAAGGGAAGAAAATGAGCCCAAGTTTGAAGGACACAGTGATTTAGGAGGCTGGGGAGGAGCTATATTTAAGATTATTCTCCTTAAGACCCTTAATTCTGCTCCTGAGGTAGAACAGTCACTTGCAAGTCTAGTTCACCAGGGGAAGAGCTTCACTGACATTAGTTGTCTTCCTCCCTTGTCCCTTGTGTTTACAGTGCTGCTCCCGTGGGAGTGATCAAACAGGACTAATGCAGAAATTAATGGAGAAATTAAGAGGTTAAAGAAGTTGATTTGGATCTACAGTGAGAAAAGAACATCAGTGCTGCACACAGAAAGGAACCCAAAGTGATTCATTGTTTACTTCCAGTGCAAGGCAAAATGTTTTGACTTCATTAAGGCATTATCAAAATTTTGAATATCCGATCCACTCCTTTCTAAACCATTCTCTTCTCTTGAAAGTTGTTAAGCCTCTTCCTGAGAACTCCTGTGATTAGCACCTTTGTGGGAATCCCAGAGGACAAACTTCTACAAGTGGCATTTTATTTCCAGAGCCTCCCTGCAATTAAGCATCTCTCAGACCTCCTCTGAGCTGTGTGGATCTGCTCTGCAGAAAGTCTCTTTTCACTCAGCTAAAAGGATGTTTGGTGTAAACTGAGCAGGATTGCATTGATGTTACAAAGTAGAAGAAGTTTACATTCAGTTTAATGAAGGAAAATGAAATGTACCTGTTCTTAATGGATA
>NW_008683902.1:5549-6614 GCF_000695815.1 Acanthisitta chloris | reverse complement strand
AGGTGTTTCTTGCTGAGACCTGGTGGGAAGAGATGATGCAAAAAGCTCTGTCAAAGCTCCACCAAACAGCAACGTCCTTCATGTGCTGAACAGAACCATCCCCACATTATTCTTCTGATAATGTTGGGGGGATTTGATTCACCTGGAGTTACAGATGGTTACAAAGCTGCCACAACATGGATTTGACAGTGGAAATGGAAAATGTCCTTCAGAGTAAAGTGAGAGGGAAGAAAAGGTTCCCCAGTAATGATATCAGGTAAAAAAAAGGAAAAGGTTCCCCAGTAATGATATCAGGGAAAAAAAAAAAACCTTTTCTCAGGTGTAGCTAAAGTTGACAGCAGAGTGACTTCGAGTTTTGTGCTTCTACTGACTTGAAAGCCACACTCAGGTGTTTAATTTGTCCTTCCAATAACTCAGGAGATTGAAGGGTTTAATTAGATGCCTTTATTTCTATTGCAAGATGATGAAACTCAATGTTCTTCTCATTTCCCTTCATCCCCAGCCCAGAGATGAATCTACACTTTCAAGCTACACAAAGAATCACAAGATCAGGTGAGACCAACTGAACCTGCTTGAAACTGAAGACAGTTACATTTCAATCTCCCTGCACAAAGGGTGTTCTGCTGGTTCTGTTGATCAGAGCAGTCTTTGCATGAAAAAGCCTTTAAAACACATTTGTGTGAGGTATGTGATATCTGAAAGCTGCTGCTTCATTCAGCTGTGGTTCAAGGCTCTCTGAAAGTCTTTCTGCTGCATTCAGCGGCTCTGGGTCGGTGCATATGATGATTCCTTTCATTGAAGTTTCCCTTCTCTGTAGAAAATAGCCTAGTGCCCTTCAAATAGTGTATTTTCCACCCTCAATAAAGCAGACAAGAGCAAAAAGTAAATAAATAGCTTTTATTCAGTTGAAAGTGGTTTGTTTTTAGCAGGTTGCGTTGAAGAACACGAGACAAACAATATCCACATCACACACAATGCAACTCTCTTCTCCCAGTGTTGGCTCAGCTCAGGTCTCTCATGTTTGACACTAAATTGGAGTTCTGAGAAAACTCCTTGCAAAAAATC
>NW_008683902.1:5146-5518 GCF_000695815.1 Acanthisitta chloris | reverse complement strand
AATTTAATTCCTGCCCAGTTCCTCCCCTCGGGTCAGGCTTGTTTTTGAGAGTTCATCTGGTACTGACATGTTTTCTGAGTGGTGCACAGCTCCCACCTCCCTCCCACCCCAGTGCCCTCCTTGTCAGGAGCACTGGGCATGGCAGAGCATGAGGAGCAAATCTCCAGGATTTCTGAGGGAGTCATGGCCCAGCATTGCTGGATCAGCCAGGGAAGGGGCCGAGGAGGAGAGCAGTCACCAGGAGGATCCCAGAGGGCAGTGCATGGATCACCCTCTGGGATGGTCTTCTTGATGCAGAGATCAAACCTGGGGAAATCCAAGCAAACAGAGGGAAATGTGCATCAGAAATTAGTGCTTTACACTCCAACAGGA
>NW_008683902.1:0-5016 GCF_000695815.1 Acanthisitta chloris | reverse complement strand
GATATAGAATATAAAAATGTGTATTTTATATATAGATGGGAAATGAAATTCAATCTGTTCTATAAAACATTCAGTGATTAAATGTGAACAGATCTCCAGTGTGTCTGATAGAGGACACCTGTGGCCATGGGAGCCTGGGAAGGTGTTGGGCTCTGAGACTCACAGATTGCTTCTCACGCCTTCGGAGGGGGAAAATTCTCCCACTTACTTGATATTTTTGGGATCCTGATTTCCTCGCTGCTGCTGCCTTCCCCCCCATCACTGACAGTCCTGATCTCCACCAGATAATCTTCTTCAAACGGCACCAGGAGCTCAGCCGAAGTGTTGTTTGTCTCCAGGACACGTGCTGGGCTGTGTCTGTTCTGTCTGTACAGAACCTGAGCCAAAGGGATTAGGAAACAAGAGTTTAGCCCAGTTATTTGCACGTCTGAACGGATTACTCGGGTTTGCCTCAGAGATTCTTCTGTCATGTCCTAAACTTCTCTCAGCTCTATCAGCATCCTGCAGAGTATTAAAAGGAATCTAAAGCATGGAAACACTTTCTGCAGGATTCTGTGATGTTATTCTGGAATCCTGGGAGAATCCCAGACTGGTTTGGCATGAAGGACCTTAAAGCTCATCCCATCCCACCCTGCCCAGGCAGGGACACCTCCCACCAGCCCAGGCTGCTCCAGCCCCATCCAACCTGGAACACTCCAGGGATGGAGCAGCCACAATTCCTTTCAGGAGAGGCTGAGTCTGCCTAGAAGAACCTTGCCATTAGGGGTGTAAACACTTACCCCATGCACTTTTGATCTTCTTAAAGATGGAAATTAGACAAACCTTTAAACAAGACTTCACTGTGCAACATCTTTTCTATCCAGAACTATCCAGTAACATCTTTTCTATCCAGAACACTTCAAGAACTGCATTTTTGGTTTTTTTTTCCCTTAATTTTCCCTGCTTGTGGTGAGAATTTATAGTCAAATAGAGATATCCACATCAACCTCTGTCTAGAATCCCCAGCTGTTCATGAAACCTTGGGGCATTGCCAGGGGGAATATTATTCAAGACCTGAAGAAAGGCCAGAACTTGGAGAGCAGCATTAACAGACAGGAGATACATAGTAGATTTAATGGTTGGGCTTGAGTATCTTGGAGTTCTCCTCCAGCCCTGAGGATTGTAAGATTCTGTGATCTGGGTTTCCACTTTTCTACAACTAAACCTGATGGATCCAGTGCTTATTGCTCTTTGTCTTTGAGCTAGTGACTCCCTGGGCCAAGGAGCAGCTTGGGGAGTCCACACAGGATCCTACCAACCAGGAACAGCTTTTATCCTCCTTCCCAACACATCCTGACTCCTTCCTCTTGACAATCTTTTGACATATTCGTGCCAAGAAGAGCAAGTGAAGGGGAAAGCAGACAGAGAAAGAGGGATCATACAATAAACAGCATGGCAAGTACCTGAAGTGATCGTTCCACACCAAAATCTGGTAGATAAATGTAGCCAAGAATGGTCAAACACAAGAAAAAGAGCTCAATTCTTCAGTTTTCACTCATTTCCCACTGTGTGGAGCTACTCACACACACTCACTCAGGTGTAGGGGATACGATCTGAAGAAATGTTACAAGCTGATGTTTGTGTCCCTTCCCTCCCTAGCCATAAATAACTCTGCAGACACTAAAATGCCTTAGCAGCAGGAGGAGCCTGATCCTGAGAGCCTTTCCCATGAAACACTCCCCACTGCCTTTCTTAGCCCCTCAGGAGCAACAGGGTCTTCCCATGAAGGTTTTGGGGTCAGAGCCACTGCAAACAAACTGCAAAAGGAATCTTTATTTCCTTCAAAAACAGATTCATGGGAATGCTTTTCAGTTCACTCATGTTGATCTTCACTTTAGTATCTTTTCCAAGGTACAATTATGAATTTCCAGAGAATGAGAACTTCTAAATGTGCTTTATGTCTGTCTTTTATGCTTAAGAGACTGTTCTCTACTTCTGTATGTGGGAAACTCCTTCCCTGGAGATGTGAAAGGAAGAAACTTTCAGTAAGGAACATTACAAGGGAAAGGGGATGAGACAGAACCAGTGCAGGGGTCAGGAAATCTCTGTGTTGGGATCAGAGCTCCTACTCTGAATGAGCATTCGTACAAACATCAAACAGCCATCCCAATAAATCCAGGCAAGTCAGAGTTTTCCAGGCAATTTTCCAGGTAAAAGTTGCCTTTCACCCAATCAGTTTATTATGAACAACATTCCCTTTATTCTAAACAACATACCTGGTGAAGCAGATAAAGAAATGACTTACTTTGTAGCCTAACACCTCTGACTCGTTCTCCATGGTCTTCACGTGCTCCCAGTTGAGGCAGATCTTGGAGTCTGTCAGCTTCCAGGCAATGTTTGCTGGGGGTTGACTGGGGGCTTTAAAGGAAAAGAGGCTGATGGTCACAAGGTACTAAGTGGCCCAGTGTGACTGGGTGAGCTGCTGACAGGGGAGCAGCAGACACCTGAGTGATTCAAGCCTAAAGAGTCCCGAAAAGCAGTTTCCAGCCCATCACTGGGCTGTGTTAGTCAGAATCAAGTGCTATTCATGGCACAGAACCACTCGCTGTGAGGTTCAGTTGCGAAATCAGGAGCAGCCTGGCAGTGTCTGCCAGCTCAGGTTAGTCTGGATGGATCCTGTGGAAGGAAAATGCTGGTCCAGTCTGCATTTCGAAGCTTTTTAGCAGAGAAACTTAAAACCAGGTTAATTCATAGACTTTGGGCTGAAAAATCACCACAGGAAGAGTTTAAAACCAAAATTTTCTGCGTTTTTTTTCAGCCAGGAACCAGAGTACTGGTAACATAACTCTTCACCAAACTCATAGTAACATCCACAAGCAAATACACAGCAAACACATCTGCAGAGCTCAGATTAGCAGATCATTTCCTTAATGAATTAACTAATCAACACCATCAAGAAGTTAAAAGCCCCAAGTATCTGCTTTTAAATGTGTGAAGTTAATGAAGTTACTCTCATGGTTTAGGTTTTGGCCTTTGAGCTGTTCTGAGCTGATGTTCCTCCATCCAAAGTATCTGTAATATCTACATGGAATATTGATGCATTGTATGAATTTATTTGTAAAGAAAAAGAAAAGAGCAGAGCAATGTCTGGAACTCCTGCCAGAAAAGCACAGCAGCAGCAGAGAACAGCTGATGGCACAGAATGTCCATGGACGTAGGACATCATTTCCACTTCCCTGAGTAGCTTTAACTCCAACCAGGATGTCAACTCAGCCCTTCAAGTCTTTTAGCTCTGCACATTCCAGTCAGGAGAAGGAGCACTGGAGTTTGCCTGGGCTCTGCAGCCATGGGGTGCACTGTGGGAATCCTGCAGCTGTTCCCTTGGCTCACACTGTGCTGTTCTCCTGACAGATCATCTCCAGCTCATATTGAAAGTGCATCTTGCAGAGACAGAGCTTACAAATTTAATCTCCTATTTAAATATTCAAAAGGTTATTTTGACTTTAATTTTTAAATGAACCATTAGCACAAGGCTGAATTTGACAGAAGATAAAGTCGATGTAAAACAAAAGCAGATTTATTCCCTATATGTTTTGTCACTTGATTGCCACGTCTTCAACTTGTCTTTCAGGCATATGCGCATAGGAATATAGAGAAAAATTCCAGAGAGGAGTCTGTTTTCCACTGAGAAATGGACTGTGAGAAGAGTCATAGGATCACAGAAGGTTTGGGTTGGAAGGACCTTAAAGATCATCTAGTTCACCCCCTGCCATGGCCAGGGACACCTCCCACTAGCCCAGGTCACTCTAACCTGACCTTGAACACTTCCAGGGATGGATCCTGCTTGGCTCCTTACAAAATACCTTCTCTCTCTGTATTTTGGTTTATGCTGTTTACATTAAATGCTGTTTTTGTGGCAATCATAATCACTTCAGCATATAAATAGAACAGAGTAAATGAAATAACTTCATATAAGCTGAAGAGAACTTTAGCTGACATAGACCTGAGTCTGAGTAAACTTGATGGAGACCATGAAAAATATCATCAGGGAAGCTCTAGAGAAATTTCTTAGCCACACCTTAGTTCAATTTTATGAAGGAATTTGGGACCCAGCTTTCCCTGCTAATGAGATTCTGAGCAGTGAAGGGTCCCAGTGAGCTGAACTGTGGCTGTCACCGGTGGGAGTCGGTGGCTCCTGTCGCAGCACAAGGAATACTCACGGGGTTTCTTGGTGGTGACGTTCACGGGGCTGCTGGAGGGTCCTGTCCCCGCACTGTTGTAAGCTCTGACTGTTGCAAAGTACACTGTGTTCGCTCTCAGTCCTGTGATGGTTTTGGCTGTCACATTCCCATTGACTCTGACCTTCCCAGCTGTGCTTTCCTTGGGATCATCTGTCCAATATAAAACCTGAAAAGTGAGAACAAGGAACAAGTAATTCACTGTTTTCCTGCAGTTTGGCATTAGGCTGGGAAGCAGGTAATGAAGAGTTTGAGGAAAACATGACGTTTCGTACTCCAAACTAGCAGGTTGGAAACCCAAACATGAATATTTGGAGACAAGCAATAAACTTTCTGACTGAATCCCAATTATGGAAGTGAAAAAAACCCTTAAACCGATGTGAGAAATTTTATAAGCCTCTTTGGTTTAAGGTTTGGACACCTTCAAAGAGAACTCTGAAAGATACAAAGAAATCCTTATCTCAGCCATCTAAGAGGTTTTTGAAGTATTCTATATGCTAACTCTAGCTTTGACTAGGGACAACTGTTGAGACCTGTTTTGTTTCAGTAGCAGTTGAGTCACTGGGGGAAGGTTTGGGTGATGACTCCTGTTACCTGCACTGGTACACGATGATGATGATGATGATAGCTGAGGAAGAGCTCCACTGCCCACTGACTTGGGAGGAAGGGATGAGGAGCAGAAAACAAACCTGGGCAGGACAGGGAGCAGCACCCTCACCTCGTAGCCCAGCACCCTGGCCGTGTGCCTGCTCCTCGCCACGGGCTGCCAGGACACCTGCACCTCTGCCGCCGAGACGCT
>NW_008683901.1:0-869 GCF_000695815.1 Acanthisitta chloris | reverse complement strand
CCCCCCTCCCCAGGCTCAGCTCAGACTCACTGCCTGGCTGAGTTTATGGCAGCAGAATCCTTTGAAGGTCTCACAGCTATTGATTAACTCGAGTTTAGCCTCTGCAGAGGGACCAGGACAGACCAGATCGATGGGCTGAGGCCAATGGGCTGAGGTTCTCTGAGGCTGTGGTGGCTCAGGAATGATGTTCCCCAATGTCATGTCCCACTGAACCCCCAGCCCAGGCACCTCTCTGCCCTCCTCCCCCCTGGGGCAGAGGGAGAGGAGAATTGGAGGCACAAAAGACAAAAAAATCACAGGGTGAGAGAAGAGCAATTCACCAGTGATGAAACCACAGACACTTGTCCCTCCTGCCTGCTGCAGAATTAACCCTGTCCTGGCTGAAACCAGAGGCCAAGTGTTCATCCTGCCCTTGGCTCACACTCCAGGCTGGGGCAGAGGGATGGAGAGCTGAAAAATTCCATCCAGCCTCCTGAATTCCATCCAGCCTGCTGTCCTGGGAGCTGCATCCAGGGAAAGCTGAAGGGATGGAGACCCCACAGTCACCCTCAGGACCCAGTGCATCCTCCTCTGCCTCCCTCTGTCAGCCACGAGCCTGGACCAAACTTCTCCTGGATCCTCCTGCAGAGAGACCTGGCCAGGCTGGATCCACGGGATGAGATCCATGGCTTGAGGCCAATGGGATGAGGTTCACTGAGATCAAGTGCTGGTCCTGCCCTTGGGTCACCACAACCCTCTGCAGCACTCCAGGCTGGGGCAGAGCTGGAAAAGAGCCTGGGGGTGCTGTGACAGAGGCTGGACATGAGCCCAGGTGTGCCCAGGTGTGCCCAGGTGTGCAGGAGGCCAAGGGCACTTGGCTTGTCCCAGCC
>NW_008683900.1:0-286 GCF_000695815.1 Acanthisitta chloris | reverse complement strand
GCTGGATGCAGCAGCACGGAGAGCTGGTGGGAGGGTGGAGGGAGGTCCTGCTGAGCATCCCCCCGAAACACCACATCTCTGCCGGGCCCCGCTCTCCGTTGGTGACAGCATCACACCCCGTGGCCAGGACCGTGGAGGTCGTGGTGGCCACGTGGTCATCGACATGGATGGCAGCTGCCCTGGCATGGAGCTGGTGGAGCTCAGCCCTGATGCACAGCTCCACACCCCAGGACACTCCAAATCCCTGGACCTCGGCCGGCCTGGGGTGCTGCTGGTGGCTCCCATC
>NW_008683899.1:4751-7820 GCF_000695815.1 Acanthisitta chloris | reverse complement strand
TTATTTATTATTTTTAGCTCTGTGATTGCTTTTGGCTGAAATAATCAGTTTTAATCTGGTTTTCTTTTCATTCTCACTTTGTTGTTTTCAGAACCTGGTGGGGCAGGGAGAGAGGTCCATTGCAAGTTAAATCTTTTTTTGGTACCAAATTGGCTGTGTGTGTGTTAGGGAGAATGGGAAATCCTTGGCACATCCTCAGGTACTTGATGCGCCATCCCTTTATTCATAATTTTTCCATTGTGATCTTCTTTAAAGGAAGTGTGAAGGATGCTTATTTTCTAAAACATTTTCAAAATGTGGTCTGGGTTAGATGGATTTTTATGGGAAATAATAATTAAATTAGAAAAGGAAGTTTTACAATAGCGTTATTAGGTGAAATATAGTCAGAATTGTTAAATTCCTAAGATAAATGTTTATGGAAACAATTCCCATGTTTGAGCTAACAGATATATTCTGTTTTGTTCCACAGGGAGGTGGTGGAATCACCATCCTTGGGGGTGTTTAAGAGGCATCTGGATGTGGCACTGGGTGATATGGTTTGGTGGTTTGGGTGTTACAGTGGCGCAGTGCTGGTAGATGATTGGACTTGATCTTAAAGGTCTCTTCCAACCTTGATGATTCTATGACACCTCATTTTTCAGGGTCTTTAAGCCCCCCAGATACATTGAATTGCAGCCTCCTTCCCATTTTCCATCCTGAACTGAAGCAGGAAGAGCCTAAGGCTTTGTACATTCTGTGCTGCTGAAGGAGCAGTTTGCTGAGCTGAGGTGACACAGAGAACATTCTGGCTGCAGCCAGAGCTCCATCTGTCCAGCACTGAGTTCATGCTCCAACAGGTCCTGGTTCCTCGTGCTCAGCTGGTGACTGCTTCCACTTGGCTAATTCCATGGATTTTAGCACATCAGCAGCAACACTGTCGAGTGTTGTTTGCTATTTAATTAAACCAGACTGTAATTAACTTGGATCACAGTGTAAGCTGTTGTTCTAATTGAGGTTAATTTAAAATGTGTTTCAGGACTCTGATGTACTTTTTTATTCTTGGTAGAATTCATTTTACCTGAGCTGCGGAACCTCCTGCTTTTCCTTTGGCACATTCCCCTTCCCATTTCCTTGCATCCACCTCTGCTGAGGCACTGGCCCTGAAGTAAGTGGATTAGCTCTTTGGTGTGGAATCAGGGGTGAAGAATCAGTCTCTCCTGTAGCCTGTCTGACTTCAAGCATGAAACCCTGAAAGGGTTTGTTACAGCTCACACTGTTCTCATTTTCCCTACCAGAAGCTGATTAATATGCTGATAAGATGCTGTGATTTATGAACCTTTGCTAGACTGACTCTGTGTTCCTTGGAGTTAGCACTAAATAATAAATGGTAATAAAATCCAAGAGCCCAAAGATGTGAGGCTGGTTGGGAAGTCTCCAAGGAGTTTGTGTCGCATCGCTCTAGTGCTCCACATTTCTCAGGTCCTGCTGCTGCACCAACCTGCTCAGGAGCTTCCATGATCTGAAGAGATGCTCCTGGAATCCCAGAATGGTTTGGCTAGAAGGACCTTAAAGACCATCCATTTCACTTCCTGCTATGGGTAGGGACACCTTCCACTAGATCAGGTTGCTCCAAACCCAGAAATCCAACCAGATACAGGCTGGGAACTTCCTATTCTTCCTCCTCTATTGCTCTTAAGGCTTGGGAATGCCACTGGCAGTATTAAAGTGATGGACACCCTCATTCCTTCTCCCAGAGCTTTTCCTGCATTCTCAGGTTAAGCCCACAGTTTCTCATGCCCTTATCTCTTTTGTTAATGATTTGTATCCATTGCGTGTTCATCTTTCTGCTGCTTCCCCACTTCCTTTTTGTCTTGGAGAGGGCTGGAATATAGCAGCCTCCATCCCTCCCTTCCCTGGATTTTTGGGATAGATTATCAAGCAAACCACTCTGCTGCCCTTCTGCTCCTTCTCCTTGTTGCATTGCTCATTCCCTGGAGTCCATCATTCCATCCCAGCTCTTTTCCCTCTCTGTTGCAGCCTGTCAGCCTGGCCCAGCTGGCAAACACCTGTGTGGGTCCAGGAGAGTTGGAGTCACATCACCAGGAGGAACCTGACACCTTTCAATAAAAGGTCTTTGTGCTGCATTTCCAAAGTGGATTAACCCAGCCTGCCCACAGGCACTTCCAGGGAGCCGCTGCAGCACAGGAATGGGAAATAAATATTCAAGGGTGGCTGCTCAGCAAGTTTTATCCTGCAAAAGTCTAATTTCTGATGATTTAAGGAGAAATCTGGCTAAGAGCTTTATCATGTGTATGTAGCAAAGTGTGGTGTCTCCCTGAGCCACTTGTCAACCCCTTTTATGCCGTCTGCAAGCTCTGGGCTCGTTTGTGTTCCCATTTAATTGATTTTCCTGCTTCTTCAAGAGGCAATCCCTCAGTGGGGTTTTGAGAGCATTGAGGAAGGTCTGTGACAGTAATGTAATTTGAATTTACAGCACAATGTGTGTGGGTGGTTGTAGTTACAGGTTTGTGATAGATAATAGACGTGGCTGGTGGGCAATAGGAGAGTCAGCACTGGGATTCCACATGGTGGAAAGACATGGGATTGATTGATAGTCAATCATAGAATGGTTTGGGTTGTGCCTCCCCACCCTCCCAGGGAACAATTCCTTCCCAATATCCCATCTAACCCTGCCCTCTGGCAGTGGGAAGCCATTCCCCCTCTTCCTGTCACTCCATGCCCTTGTCCCAAGTCCCTCTGAAGCTCTCTTAGAGCCTCTTTAGGAACCGGAAGGGGCTCTTAAGATCTCCCCAGAGCCTTCTCTCCTCCAGGCTGAACACCCCCAGCTCTCCCAGCCTGGCTCCATGGCAAAGGTGCTCCTGCCCTCGGAGCATCACTGTGTCCTCCTCTGGACTCAATCCAGCAGCTCCACATTCATCTGCTGTTGGAGCCCCAGAGATGGAGGCAGCACTGCAGGTGGGTCTCACCTGAGCAGGGCAGAGGGGCAGAATCCCCCCTCACTTGCTGCCTAATGCTGTGGGGATCAGCCCAGAACACAGGGGGGTTTTGGGCTGCCATTCCGTACTTCTA
>NW_008683899.1:0-4655 GCF_000695815.1 Acanthisitta chloris | reverse complement strand
AAACAAGGAATTAATTCACTGCTTCCCGAAGACAGGAGGTGTTCAGCATCTCCAGGAGAGCAGGGCCCATCACGTGTAACTGTTCCTTGGGAAGACAAACGCCATCACTCCAGATGTCCCCCCTTCCTCCTTCTTCCTCCCACCTTATATACTGAGCATGATGTCCTATGGTATGGAATATCCCTTTGGTCAGTTTGGGTCACCTGTTCCAGCTGTGTCTTCTCCCAATCTCCCATGAACCCCCAACTTCCTTGCCAACATGGCAGTACGGATCGCAGCAAAGGCCTTGACTCTGTGTAAGCTCTGCTCAGCAATAACAAAAACATCTCTGCATTATCAACTCTGTGTTCTGCACAAATCCCAAACATAGCCCCATATTAGCCTCTGTGAAGAAAGTTAACTCTACTTCAGCTCAAACCGGCACAACACCATATTCTCCTTGTGTGTCTGAAATCTTGGAGATGTTTTGGAGTAATTCCCCAAAGGGTTAAAGATTCACAGTATCAGCCATCAGAGTCTTGAGTCTGCCTAAGCCTGTGTAGAAAGGTGCAGAACAGAAATGTGGTCACCTTTGGAGAGCAGCAATGTTCTCGGCCTCATAACTGTTGCCATGGGCTCCAGATCGAGCAGCTCTGCTTGCTGGGGGTGGGTTTCCTCTGGGGCCCTTCACACCTCTGGTACCACACATGGTTGAACTCTGCTCTATCTTCTTTGGACATGGAGAGCTCCAGAGCTTCCTCCAGCACGTTGGGCTCTCCCACCTGGGATTTGGCTTCCCTGCACAGCACCTCTGCACACTCCTGCAGAGAGATGCATCCCTGAGACAGGCTGTTCGCTACATTCCCAAGTTTTGTCATTTTTCTTCCCCAAGGTGAAAGCACACCATTTGTTTGGCCATAAGGACTGACAGAGGGAATGGCACTGTCTCCTCAGCAGCCTGTGGGCAGGACAGGTGTTAGATCCTCACGTCTTTTGTCTTCATCTCCATCATTTGTGTACCTTGTTGAACTCAGGCACAACTGCACATGTGAGAACTGACCTGATTTACTCTTCACTGCTTATTTCTTGCTATGTTGGAAGTCAGTGGCCTTCAGTTTTGTAGAAGACAGAAGGTTATACCCATAGGATTTCTACCATCAGCTTTTAATCCTCTTTTGCCCACTCTTTGTGGGACAGAGATCATTTCAGGCATGAGTTCTGCCTTTCTTATTACTTTAAAATTCAAGCTTGACTGTGTTATTCCCTGGAAAGGCTGAGCCTCTGGTAACAGGTTAGCTCTTTGGCCACACAAACCAATTCTTTCAGAACTGCGGTGTGCAAAGAGGACACACTGGACTCTTTTCCCTTTCTTTTTGGCGTTCTTCAGGACATTTGTGAGGAGCACTGAGGAACACAAGGCAACAGCTTTGATGCTGGAACAGGCAGGATTGGGTGCTCTCTCCTTTTCCTCCTGCTTGTCCCATCTATATGCATGTCCAGCCCTTCCATTGATTGGGAAATTCCATTTCTAGATGTAATTAGGTGATCCACTGCTTACCAGTTCTGTACAACAGGAATTTTAAGCCCTGTTCAGGGGGTTGAATTGATTTCAGGGTGATTAAAAATGGATGAAGTGGATACAGTGAATATTTTTCCTCTGGCATTTGCTTCATGTTTATTAATTGGTGTGTACAGAGCAGACAGGAAAATCCTCCTTGACTGGGAGAAGAATGAGCTCTGACTTGTGTAGGCTCTTGTTGTTTTGCTGGTTAACTGTATGATTTTTGTCTGGGAATACTTCCAAACAACTTGAGTTTCTCAGTGTTGGAAGCTGGTGAGTTTCAGTGCGGAGATCAGTGATGGAAAAATCACTGACTCCATAATGAATTAACTCATGGACTTCTTGAAGTTGTAAAAAGCATAAAACCACTAAGGAAATGAGGGATGAGGAGGTTTTGTTTGGGGAGGAGGAAGCAGAGAGGTTTGGGGTCAGATTAATGAGAGTGTGCAATGGCTGTAGACTGCATTTGCGTGGTTCTGCTAACTGTTGGGTGATGTGCATGAAGGTCATCTCACTGCACTGCTCTGTGGGTGGAGACAGGTTCATGGGCAAACTGGGACCTGTGGGTGGCACATACCTGTGTGTCAAGGCAAAACACTCCTTTTAGTGTTAGATCAGGCAGAGCAAAGCTCCTTTGAAGTGTGTCCATGGAAGCAAAAACAGCTGGGGAAGGGGCTCGAGCACAAGGTGCAGCTGAAGGAGCTGGAGGGCTCAGCCTGGAGAAAAGGAGGCTCAGGGCAGACCTTCTGGTTCTCCTTTCTCCATGACTCCCTGACAGGAGGTGCAGCCAGGTGGGGGTCAGGCTCTGCTCCCAGGGAGCAAGGGACTGGATGAGAGGAAACAACCTCAAGTTGAGCCAAAGGAGGTTCAGGTTGGATATTAGGGAACATTTCTTCTCTGGAATACTAGTCAAGCCCTGGCACAGGTTGCCCAGGGCAGGGGTGGAGTCACAGCCCTTGGATGGATTTAACAGCTGTGTAGATGTGGCACTTGGGGACATGGTTAGTGGTGGCCTTGGCAGTGCTGGGGGAGTGGTTGAACTCAATGGTCTCAGAGGGCTTTTCAAACCCAAATCATTCTGTGATTCAAAAATACTTCCTGATATCTCATTCCAGATGTTTGTAGACTCAGCTGGTTGGAGATTTGTTCAACTGGTGTCAGCTTTCCAAGGAATTTCACAGAAACTTTTGGAAACATCTTTCAGCCCTTATTGTGTAACTTTTTGTATCAGGTTTTACACAATTTTGAGTTTTCCCTGTGTTGTAAAGAAACAGAATAGTCTCAGATCTTAAAAGCAAACAAACCTCATGTTATGTTTTCCTGAATGACCTCATTGTGAGCCTTTCCATCTTCAGCCTCAGTTAGGCCACGGAACCGCTTTGTGCTCTGCCTTGTGTCTTGGCTACGGTATTGATTTCACTTTCCCTTGTGCTGGAAAAGAAATAAAGAGATTAAATGGCGGGGCTGAAGAGGGCTGGGAAATGTGTGAGGCAGAGGAGGGGAAAAAGCACAGGTGGAAAAAAGAGATGGCCTTGGAAACATGTTTTGAAGGGAAAAGTACCCATTAAAAGAAAATAAAGGTGATCAGAGAGTTTTCCTGTGTGTCAGTTACTTCTGTAGTCTACAGACACATCACCTACAATTCTTCATTCACTTGGGGAAGTTACAAGCTTTATCTTTAAGCTTAAGCCTTGCTGAAGCTCTGGCTTACATTGCATATAGACAAATTCTAACCAGTGATTTAGGCTTTTAAAATGTAGATTTGGCACTACTATTGGTGGCTGGAGGTTTTTTTGTTGTCTTCTTAGTTTCTGTATATCATAGAATGAAACTGGTTTTGTTTGCTTAGTTAATTTCTAGCCTGTTTTTTCCACCTTCTTTTGCTTTGTTTTAGTTGTACTCATACTGTTTCCCACCATTTAAACCTTGCATTTCTGCATATTGTCTTTACTTCCATACCTTTTCCAGTATGTTCCTTTTCCTTTGCTACTGAACAACAAGGGACCTCTGCGTAGGAAGTCAAAGATCAGGTTGGCCGTCTCAGCATCAGAGAATCATTTGGTTTGGAAAAGACGATTAACATGATTGAGTCCAGCCCCAGCACTGCCAAGGCCACCACTGACCATGTTCCCAAGTTCCACATCCACACAGCTGTTAAATCCCATCAGGGATAGGGACTCCACCCCTGCCCTGGGCAGCCGGTGCCAAGGCTGGACAGCCCTTCTGGGGAAAGAATTCAACCAGAAGCTCCCCTGGCACTGCTTGAGGCTGATTCCTCTTGTCCTGTCCTTTGTTTCCTAGGAGCAGAGCCTGATTCCCACCTGGCTGTGCCTCCTGTCAGGGAGTTGTAGAGAGTGAAAAGGTTGCCCCTGAGCCTCCTTTTCTCCAGGCTGAGCACCCTGAGCTCCCTGAGCTGCTCCTTGTGTTCCGGCCCCTTCCTCAGCTCTGTTCCCTTCCCTGGACATCTTGGTTTCATCTCTGTGGCTCTCCATTTCTCTATGCCACTCGGTCACATTGCCAAGTCATGCTTTTTCTGTCATGCATCAGAGCTTGAATGCATTTCATCCTCACTGCTCTTCAGACACTCAGAATAATGTCCTCCCTCCCTGTAACTCTCTCTGGGTGCCCTGTTGGGAAGTCACTGCTCTGGATGATGTTCCAGCTACAAATCCCCTCTAACAAGAGATTGTTCTAAGCACCTCCCTCCCCTCCTTTCAGCCTGGCACATCTCCTTTCACAAAATCTTGGTGTCTCTTTTCCAGTAAGAGCAATTGGGGGAAGAAAAATCCCATTAGTTTTTACAATCATTCCTTGTGGAGGTGAAGAGCCCCAGGGTAAGAGGTCCATCAGCTGTTCTAAATCCACCAGTGATGCTCAACAGGGCACTTTGGGAGCCTCCACAGTAGGAGTAGAGCTGGAGTGTGATCTTGGCATGGTGTGAGCTGGAGCTGGAGTTGTTCATACAAGAGAATACAAATATCTCCTGTGCCTGAAGCCTCAGCTCCAAATCTCTCAGTATACATTCAAATCTCACTGAGTCTACAATAAATGCCTGCATATGGCTGTATATATGATTTCTATATATTATGATAGTATATATAATATCTAGCTATAT
>NW_008683898.1:0-326 GCF_000695815.1 Acanthisitta chloris | reverse complement strand
TTGGTCACCTGTGTGTCCCCCTGTGTCACCTGTCTCCCCTCCCTGTGTCCCCCCCCAGCCCTGGTCTCACCTGAGGCCAGGGGACACTGTCCCCTCCCCGTGTCCCCTCCAGCAGCACAATCTCACCTGG
This sequence comes from Acanthisitta chloris, assembly GCF_000695815.1. Taxonomy (NCBI): domain Eukaryota; kingdom Metazoa; phylum Chordata; class Aves; order Passeriformes; family Acanthisittidae; genus Acanthisitta; species Acanthisitta chloris. Next base: position 196 of record NW_008683898.1, on the reverse strand, counting down.
GGACAGGTGTCACCCCCTGTGTGTCCCCTCCTGCCCCAATCTCACCTGGGGACCCCCATGTCACCCTGAGCCTGTCACTCACTGTCACTGCGATGTGTCTTGCTGAAGATGTTCTTCTCGAAGTTTCTCTGCTCCTTGGCAGTGGGGTAGGTGTCATCGTAGTACTGTGGGGACAGGGACATGGGACACCTGGGGA
>NW_008683897.1:1256-5530 GCF_000695815.1 Acanthisitta chloris | reverse complement strand
ATGGTCTTAGAGGTCTCCTCCAACTTGATGACACTATGGTTCTAATATGTACAGTGTGGTAGGACAGCCACTGAAACCCAACATATGCCTGTTTTTAGCATAATTTTTTCTTTCTGAACCTTTGCTATGGGTGTTCACTCACCTGTTGAAGAATTTAAGTGCTGCAAAGTCATAAAAAGAATCTTCTCTTTCAGAGTACATTATATGGTAATGATGTAGTAGCTGACCAGATAATTTTTCCGTGTCAGGCTATAAATAACCCCTAATTAAATTAATGGGAAGCTTTGGTGATCCCTATACATACAGAAAAAAACCCACAAATTTTAATTTCTTTTTCCAGAACACCATATAATATCTTGTACCCACTGACACTTTTTAGATAATGTGAGTTGACTTTACTTCTAATGTTTTAAGTTCTAAGAGTGATGACCATACCTGCATTGAAATCCCACAGTCATAATATGCGTGACCGAAAAAGAGATTACTTTTCATTCTCATGGCATAGTCACAGAACCAATATATACTGCCATGCCAAATAAAAATAACACACTTCCAGAGATACTTAGCTCATACTTATTCCTTGCAATGTGCAGAGATGTGCAAAGCTCCCTTCCATGTGAAGACCCAGCAGCCTTTTCTGAAATACCTAGGAGTGACAGAGTCTTACTGATTTGGAAAATGTTGGCAAAGGCTGATTCATTTAGAAATTCAGTTTTTCATCACTGATTGTAATAAGTGTTTGACAAGTCTGTACTGTCTGTCCGAATTCTATGACCTCTAAAGACACCTATTGCTGTGTCTTCAGCCACAATATTTTGGCTCTTTTTCAGTAGTGTCTAGTTGGCATCTTTAATAATCTCTAAGTGTCCTGGTTTCACCTGGGACAGAGCATTGGAATGTGCTGCCCAGGGAGGTGGTGGATTCCCCATCCCTGGAGGTTTTTAGGATGAGACTGGATGTGGCACTTAGTGCCATGGTCTAGTAACCATGGTAGGGTTGGACTTGATGATCTTGGAGGTCTTTTCCAACCCAGCTGATTCTATGATTCTGTGATTCTAATTTTCAACCTAGTAGTTGGATCCAGCATGAGAATAATTTTGATAGCACACTGATAGTTTGGTTGTTGCAATGTACTGTTCTGTTTCCCACGCTGGGCCAGTGAGGAGCTGCAGAAGAAGAAGGACAGCTGACCTGAACTGGCCAAAGGGATATTCCATAGCAGGGAATGTCTGGGAGCTACTGATCAGTGCTTGTGAACAGGCTGGGCATCAGTCAGTGGGTGGTGAATTCCAGGATCAGTGAGGTTGGAAGGGACCACAATGGGTCATCTGGGCCAACCTCCCTACTCCAGCAGGGCCAGCCCAGAGCAATTAGCTCAGGGTTGTGTCCAGATGGTTCTGGAACACCTCCAGTTAGGGAGAATCCATGACTTCTCTGGGCAATCTGTTCAGTGCTCAGGGACTGCACAGGGAAGAAGTTCTTCCTCATGATCAGGTGGAACTTCCTGGGCATCAGTTTTGGCTTTTGTTTTATTGTTTTCCACAAGTGAGAAGAGTCTGATCCATCCCATTGGTACTAGCCACTGTGAAGAAAGTTAATTCTATCCCAGCCCAAACCAGCACAATCACTTACCCATTCATTTGGTTGCCACAGTCTTTGGGGTTTTTCCACTCCTTCAGCAATATGCAATGCCTCTAGCTACTCTGCCTAAGGCTCTGCCCAGGACCTGGTGCTATGTGTGGGAGTTCAGGAAGTTCATTGGCAGACTTTGGATCAAGCTCTGACCATAGTACTACAGCAGCCTCAGACTCTTCCAAGTACCCCTGTTGCCAATTTGATCCCCATGGAGAAAAACCCTAGCGGGAGGACACATACAGCTGTAATCAATGCTGACATCTAAGGACAGTCACTGAAATAGTTTGGGTTTCTTGGCAGCAGTTCTAGCAGGCAGCAGCTTGCAGGGAACACAGAGCATTAGTTATTTGGATTTTATTTTCCTGGAAACATCAAATACACTTTAATCCAAGTACTATTTTCTTGTGAATAGAATCAAAGAATTTAGGAAAGTGTTCAGGGACAGAGTTTCCAGATTTGATTTTAATTAAAGGCTAAGAAGACTGTAGAAAGAGACACTGGCACTCAGCTTTAGGGATCAAGCTGAGTAATCCTCATCTGAAGCTCTCTTGTATTTATATGATCATGTTAGATCTTGATAAGGCAGTGACTTTTCTAAGGCAGAAACTTGTAAAATCTCCATCACACCAGAACAAAGTGCATCCTGGCAGGCTTTTTAATAGCACAACAGGTCAGGCAGGCTCATCTCCAGACAACTCCCATGTCAACTGGGACCCTCCCTCAGCTCCCAAAGGACAACATTCTCCAGTGACCTCAAACAGGTGTGAAATCCTGCCTGACCTCAGCTGTACTGAGCACTGAACAGCTGTCAGACAAAACCTAACACCCTCATCTGTCTGCTGGAACTCAGTCAGTGATCACCCACGGTGAGCAAGGAGAAAATGCAACAGGACCAGCAGAAAAAATAAAGGAGAAAACAGACTAGTCCCTTAGCACTACTCACACAAACCCCTCCAAATGTGAGTGAGGAGTGTGATGCACAGCAGATATGCTGTATCACAGAGACACGGGCATGCCTGCATGAATTGAAGAGGCTGAATCCAGTCAGGAGAGTTTCAGCACGTGAGTCTTTCTGTGACAGCAGAAAATATAAAGGGAGGGATTGGAGCTAGTGATTGTAAAACTTCCTGGCACCAGCTGACACAGCAAGGGCAAAAAGGACACAGCTAATTTTAATATTTCCTCCACATGAGTGGAGGAAAAGTGGTTTTCCCTTCCCCTCAAACACAGCAAACTGAATCCAGTCAGGAGAGTTTCAGCACGTGAGTCTTTCTGTGACAGCAGAAAATATAAAGGGAGGGATTGGAGCTAGTGATTGTAAAACTTCCTGGCACCAGCTGACACAGCAAGGGCAAAAAGGACACAGCTAATTTTAATATTTCCTCCACATGAGTGGAGGAAAAGTGGTTTTCCCTTCCCCTCAAACACAGCAAAGATGCTTTCTCTTAAACTGTTCTGAATGCCTGACTTAGTAAAGGCAATTTAAGCTCGTCTGGCAAAGTTGCCAGTTTCTTTTTGCAGGCTCAGACAGTCTTTGCTGCCTAACAAACTGGGGGAAATGATGGGAAAAAAGAAGTAGACTCCCATCTGTACAAAGAATGCCCCTTCCAGTAGCACATCTTGGTGCAGGTAGGTTGGATCCTGAGCAGCTCAGCCTCTCTGCTGGCTTTTGCCACTGCTGTTTCAGGCCACTTTGGCTCTCTGCATTGAGCACCCACCTGCACAGCCACCACACAGCCCCTCTTTCAGCCAGTCTTCTCCAGAGGCTACATAATTCCATCAGGAATGACCTCCAAAACTTGACAACAGTTACTAGTGTAGATGGTTTTAAAGATCCCTTTTCCCCAGAAGTGTACAAAATTCCCACCAGATCTGTGGTTTATATATGCTTAGAAATTGTTAGCCTAACCCAAAATGTGCTCACTGGATCCGAAGAGAGAACTCCCATTCCATTTTACCTTCACAATGGTGCTGGAATGGTTGAATAAAGTGTGGCCCCGCTGCCCATATGCCATTCAGCTTCTGTCTGTCTTTTTGTTTACACTGGGAATACAATAGGAACTATAGTCCTTCCAATGCATCATTTATAAGTGTATTCTACCTCTGAATGTACAGACAGAACTGGCTCTGTGAATGAGCTCTGTGAATATTGCCAAGACACTGTGCTTTGTTCAGCATTATTCTTCACAATAGATACCACACTTTGGAAGTAATTTTAAAAAGGGAATCAAAATAGTGGTACTTTTAGCCTTTGTTTCTTTTATACCACACTGCATTCTCTGTCTCTCACTCAGCTGCTTCTATTATACTGACAAATTAAATAAACCACTCCATTGCTAAAGAGGCTTGGGCGGGCTGGGCTTCGGTACACTGCCGCACTAGGAAGTCGAAATAAACATTTATGCTGGTTTTATTCTTAACAAATTTCAGCTAACTTTAGTCAAGCATCTTTTTTTTATTATTATTATTATGATGAGGATTTTTTTTAAGAAGGAAGGAAAGAAAGCAAAAGGGAAAGGGGGAAAAAAAAAAGGCAAGGAGTACTTCAAATTTTTGAGCCGATCTGCAGCATCAAGGGATCTGAAGCAATGGAGTAATGAGAAGCCATGTGTCCAGGTAATGAGCCTACTTTTTTAGTG
>NW_008683897.1:369-691 GCF_000695815.1 Acanthisitta chloris | reverse complement strand
GGGACTGGGTGAGTTGTGGGCGCAGTGCTGTGATGCAGACAGGGTCCCTAGCAGAGATTGCTGCAAAGTGCTGTGATGCAGACAGGGTCCCTAGCAGAGATTGCTGCAAAGTGCTGTGATGCAGACAGGGTCCCTAGCAGAGGTTTGCAGCAAGCAGCTTGCAAACTTCCCCAGCAAACTTTTCACTCGATCCGGGCATTTAAGTCTCCTGCTGCAAGCAGAACTCTCTTTTGGAAGGTGTTTTGTTTGCATGTTCTTCAGGGTACAGAAATAAGGGCAGGTGGGGGAGTGCTGAGAAAAGTGTGTTGGATGGCTATGGCAG
>NW_008683897.1:0-332 GCF_000695815.1 Acanthisitta chloris | reverse complement strand
GCAGGTAGAAAAATGTGTTGGTTTGTATTTCGGCTGTGGAATGATATCTGTCATAAAGAGAAATAAACTGCAGAGAGTGATGACAATATGACCTTTACCTGCGTCAAGGTGCTTTGTGACTTTCAGCTCTTTTCTTCAGCAGGCAGTAAACAGAGAGGAGAACTGGGGAGCAACTTGTGGTGGTGTGATTGTGTGTGTAGATTAGGGGTGAGAAGCCATCCTCCTGCATTTGGTGTGGTGCTGGGGATGAAAGCTGTTTCTAGGGGCTTGTCTCTAAAATACTGTCAAATAAACCATGTTTTATTATCCCAAACAAGACCAGAGTAATGAGC
>NW_008683896.1:0-8107 GCF_000695815.1 Acanthisitta chloris | reverse complement strand
CCCCGGGAGGGCGACCCGGAGCATCCCTGGGATAGCGATGCTCCGGGAGAACGGCCCGGAGCATCGGGATAGTGATACCCCGGGAGGGTGGCTTGGAGCATCCCCGGGATAGTGATACCCCGGGAGAACGGCCCGGAGCATCCCAGGGATAACGATGCCCCGGGAGGGTGGCTTGGAGCATCCCCGGGATAGTGATACCCCGGGAGGGTGGCTTGGAGCATCCCCGGGATAGTGATACCCCGGGAGAACGGCCCGGAGCATCCCAGGGATAACGATGCCCCGGGAGGGTGGCTTGGAGCATCCCCGGGATAGTGATACCCCGGGAGGGTGGCTTGGAGCATCCCCGGGATAGTGATACCCCGGGAGAACGGCCCGGAGCATCCCAGGGATAACGATGCCCCGGGAGGGTGGCTTGGAGCATCCCCGGGATAGTGATACCCCGGGAGGGCGACTCGGAGCATCCCTGGGATAATGATGGCCCGGGAGGGTGACCCGGAGCATCCCTGGGATAATGATGTCCCGGGAGGGTGACCCGGAGCATCCCTGGGATAATGATGCCCCCGGCCCTGCGATCCCCCCATGCCTCGTAATCTCTGCCCTGCGCCCCCAGGCCAAGAGAAAGCCCCGTGGGAAGTTAAACCCCAAGCCGTGCAGCTCTTCCCGGAGAATCCCCAACAGAGCACAAGGACAAGAGCTCTACCAGCAGTGGCTGGAGCTTTTGGGGCAGATACTGTGTTTTACTCAGCAGAGATAGTTAGCACCCGCTGAAATACACAGGAATCGTGATAATAATTAGAGACTGAACTCAAAAGAGATTTCATGTGGTCTCATGAGACAGTAGGGGTGAATCACATAATCATAGAATCAACCAGGTTGGAAGAGACCTCAAAGATCATCAAGTCCAACCCTACTGTGGTCACTAGACCATGGCACTAAGTGCCACATCCAGTCTCATCTTGAAAATCTCCAGGGATGGTGAATCCACCACCTCCCTGGGCAGCACATTCCAATGCCTGATCACTCTCCCTGTAAAAAATCTCTTCCTAATATCCAACCTAAACCTCCCCCGGCAGAGCTTGAGGCTGTCATGAGAAAAACCACTCACTGAAGAGTAGTGTTATTTCATGAATTCTCCAAGAGAAAGGGAATGCTGCAGCTCTGGAGATGTTCCAAACAACGGCCTTGGCTTGAGGGCTGTGGAAGAGAATCCTGCAGCCCCTGCTAATTGCAGTTACCATCTCTGTCTCTGCACGTGGGCAGGATTCACACGCTGGCTGGGCTGTGATCCTCCCGGCACCGATCAGAGCCACGCTCGGCAGGGACAGCAAGAGCCTGTGTGCTTACAGCAGGAGCTGCAGCTCTACCAAAATCACTTATTCTCATCAGCTTCATTGCATTCAGAAGCAGCTGATCGTTCCCTTTGGCAGGGTGAAGCAAGATATTTTTGAACTGTGAAACAGCAGCTGTCTCGCAACACATGGAGGGGAGGAAAAGGATTGTTGTGAACAAAGGTTGGAACCACGAACCCAAACATGTCCATGAACTCACATTCCAACCATATCTATGGTCATTATGAGGGTTTCAAGGTAGGAAACAGAATTATGTGTTTAAATCCGAACTGGATGTTAGGCATTGCAAAATCTCTTACTTCCAGGTGCCTTAAAACTCCTTCAATCAATCTGGGGCAAGAATGGATTTGTCTGTTCTTGTTTTCTGTTTCAGAGAGGATTCCCCTTTGTCAGTGCAGGTCTTGTGGCTGACTCCAGCCTCAAATATTTCACTGAGTTTGTCCCCAAAGTTGGTTGTGATTTTCATGATTGGATGTACTAGAGGGAATGATATAACATTTTCAAGACTTAGTGTGGTTTGTTGCTAAAATATCCCAATCAGGTCTGCAGAGGTTTGTCTCCAGTGTTGTTTGGTCTTCAGATTTAGGGTGAAAGAAGATTCATGTATTTGTGTAATCCAGTGATCTGCTTATGAATTGTCATAAGAGGCAGATTGATCTAACACAGGAATGTTTTGCATTTCTCAGATATGTTCCTTGTGCTCTGAGATACATCTTTTAGGACCCTGTGTCAATTCCCTTATTTGTCTTGATTTTTTTCCCAACCTCTTTGAAAAAGGAGGCTTTGATAGAGAGCAAACAGGTGCTAACTGAAAAAAGCAGGTGCTTCCAGAAGCACTTTTCTGTGTGATCTGTGAGTGAGTGTTGCATTGAAAAAAAATACAGGTCTTTGCCTGACAAAACTTTCGTACTTGCACCTCCATCTCCCTTTTTTTCTCCTCTTTTCTGAATGTGCTGAAAACTCAGCATGTCTCCAACAATCTTTGGAGTCCTTTGAAGAACACAAGATGTCACACTCTGAGAAAGATGTGTGGTGTTTCTGGAATTTTCCTTGAACCCCTTGCTATTTAAGCAATCAAGGCTATGTGAGAGCCTCCAAGTGGATGTAGTAAGAAAGTCTGGGCTTTAAAAGCTGCCCAAAGAACAGCCTTCCTAGCTTCTGAACAGCACAGCCAAAGGAAAAATCAGGATGAGGAGGACCAATAGACTTGTTTTGCAGTTATACACAAGGAAAAACTGAAGTCATGGCTGATGAGGAGCCTCCAAAATACTTACAGTATCAGACAACTGGTATTTGGTTCTCATTGCAAGCAAAACTCAGTGCTCAAGCCAGCTGAAAGCAATTCACTTCTCATTGGAAAAATAGTTTCTTCCTTTTAATCAGTTCTGTTTTAAATGCTTTCCTTTTTTAGTGCCTTAAATAGTCATTTTGGTTTGTCCTCCAGGCAGCCAACAATCACTCATGAAGAATGGAGTGGGTCTGCAGCCTTTGAAAGGACAAACAATAGCCTGGCAAACAAACACTTCCATGGCATCTCATGTTCATACAGAGCCTGCAACTCCCATGGGCTGCGAAGGAATAAAAGGGAACAGTCTCTACCTGATCCAGCAGCTAGAAGAAGCAATAAGTAATGACTTGAATCCATGAAACTCAGGGGAAGGGTTAAAAATAGCAAATAAGACCATAGTTGGGGGTACCCAATCTCCTGCAGTAGGAAGGAACTGGGGTTGGTGACTTTTGTCCAACCCTTGATGTCAAGATTGGGTGGAGAGTGAGAATAGGATCATCTTAACTAACTGCTTTCCACACCCACTGTAAGGTCAATCTTCATACAAAGAATGGTTCAGAAATCTCAAGGCCAGAGATGGATTGGAAAGCCTGTGAACAGAAAAACTATCAACAAATGCAGGGGAAAAAGATGAGACTACCAACTGATTCTGAGAGCAGAGCTCTCATAGTGTGCCACAACACCCCAGACAGAGCAGATGCACAGAGGGGCCCTGCCCTGAGTTGGTGTGAGTTATTGTGAGTGTAGGGTTGTAGTTTCTGCCTTCCCTGATCACATTTAGCCCAGTTTGGAGTAAAGGCCAAGATTTCTGAATTTTCATACACTTCCCATTCCCAGTATCTCATACTCTATTTCAGCTTAGAGAGATGAAAGGTTCCAGCTTAGTCTCTCATCAGATTACCTCTTTATTCTTATTAAAAACAAGTTCATGAAAGCATCTCTAGGCCTTAAATAAAAGGGGAAAAATAAATCTTTTCTATCTGAGACCCAATGTGCCTTTGCTCTGTTTGAGGTCAGTGACTTCCAAAGCATTTCCTTATATTTGGATAACACAGCCCCATACATGGGATTACAGAGAACTGTCAGAGCTACTCATGTCTCCTCTCCCACCTCTCAAATATGACAGCTCAACTCTGTTGATGTTCTTGCTGACAGGGTTTTGGGTCCTAAGGCCCTGCTCACTTAGTGGCAGGCTTGAATTTCCCTGTAGCTGTCTCAGATGAGCTAATGAAGTCAGTGCAGGCATGAGGCATTCTTGATTTAGACACAACTGAATTTGAAATGATTTTCATGCTTTGGGGCATAAACCAGCTCCTACCTCATGGGATTAGAAAGTATATTTTCCTGTGGACAGGTCATTCCACAACTGACCACTGTGTGTTTCTTCTGCAGCAGCTGATCTTGGCTGCTGTCTGAGACAGATGGAAAACTAGAAGAACCATGAGCATGACCTGACAGGGTAAGGTAAATGTGTACTTTGTGGCACTGAATGGACTCTGGATGGGGGACAGAGGAGGATTGCTTTGCTTTTTCCAACAGGATTGGGGAGTTTTGTGAATGACTGTGAGAGCAGTGAGGTCCTGTCCTGTGGTGCAGCCTGCCATTTACAGCTGAGCAAAGTGATAGCAGAATGGCACTGGAGCACTTAGCCTGTAAATCACCCTGTGTGATGCAAGGCATGGGCAGGGATGGATAGATTGGGAGCAAGTTTTTGTAGAAGCTGTAGAACATAATAGAAATTCTATTATTTCTAGGCCTTATACCCCACGGCATTTCTGTAGATGCAAATTCTTTACTAGGACTGTAAACCCTCTGCAATGGGTACTTTTTTTTGGCAGGATTTTTCACTAGTGGAAGGATGAAGCACAGCAGGGTTTCTGCTCTTGCTTGTAATTAGTCCTGGGAAGAGGAAGCAGGACTCTTCCTGCTGCAGGAGAGTTTGAGTCTCTTGTCCAAGGAATAATTTGGTAAGATCCCTGGAACAGGTCAAAAATCAGAAGAGGTGAGCAGTTCTTCCAGAATAGATCCTGCCTGGAGCTGTGCACTGAGCTCCATCCAACTGAAACCTGTTCTTCAGTCTCTGCCCAATTCTCTTCTCACTGTTGACACTCCTCCCTCAGTCTGCTGTGGGCCTAACCCCACCAGCTCTTATCTTCACCAGTTGTTTTGGTTTACACACAAGCAGGTGAAAGACAGTGCAGGTCTTTTGAAGAGCAGCACAGAAATTCCTCAGTTCCTTCCCTTATGCCAAGGTGTCCCCGTGGACCACATGGATCAGGATGTAGAGCAGCCACATTTTCCCTTTGGTGGTAGGGAACAGACTGTGTCCCCTCACTATTCAGATCATGCCCAGCTTTGAACAGTGAGGGCGAAGGAAGCCCAACCCCAATGCAGTCCTGAGACTTGCAGAATTTCACAGATTTGGCCCTGGCACACTGCTGGGCACAGGTGGAAAAGCCAAGAGCTTGTGGGGACTGAAGTGTATGCACCTGGTAATGAAAGTACTATTGTCTTTCATTTGCTTACTTTGGCCTTTTGATCTCCACAACAAGTTGCATTAATTTTTTCTTTAATTGGCCCATCTAGTCCCTTGGTCTTGGATTGTTGCCTTGGAGAACTGCTTATTCCAGCAGCAGGTGTGCACAATGCTGACCTGGACAAACCTGCGTGAGTCACCTGCTGATGGTGAGGGTTGTAGATGGCTGTGTGAGTCTCTGTAAGTGTGGGGATCCCACACTGCCCAATCTCCTGAAGAGCAATGTTAGAGCTTTTGGGAGCTTGTTGTTACTGTGCACCAACAGCCCATAGAACAAGATGGTCCACCCTCCTCTTCCTCCTCAGCCAAGACGAGGTGTGAAAAGCATAGTGCTGCAGAGTGGGGTGGCTGAGTGAGAAAAGCAGGAGGCCAAATCAGAGGTATCTTTGGAAATCTGGCTGTCCTGTAGCTGCTCTCAGGGAGGACACTGCAGTTTGGATGGGCAGGAAGCAAGATGGAAGAGCTATTTGTATGTGTGTCTTTGTCTGAATGATGAATAAAGAGAAGCTAAACACACCAGACCAATGCCCTAGCTGCTCAATGAGTTGGTGAGAGTTTGCTAACATCAGGAAGGAGGGTGGGATCCTCCATGTGAGAGGCTATAAGGAGAGAAGTGGAGGGCAGAAGACAGGAAAAAACACATTGCTGGAAAGATGAGATGAGACACCAGAAGAGGCAGGAGTAGTGTAACACTTTGATATCCAGAAAAGGAGAAGATCTGACAGCCAGATGATGGTTTTCAGCATCTCTTGGTAGCTCAGTGCCTGGCAACTTCAGTAGCAGTGCAGATCGACAGTAGGAACATCACATATGGTCCAGAAAGCTGTTCATGCATTTCCTCCCTCTGCATTACTCTTGATGACTGAGATCAGACACATCTCTCCTGAGCAGTGATCCAGCAGCCTGGCCTTACACTGTTCCTGTAGCCTGGAGAGAGGTGGGAGCTGTTCCTCTCAAGGCATTGCCTTCACCAGGGAAATGTGCCTTTAGAGACACCTCCCCTTCATGGGCAAGAGCATGAGGGGTGACAGCACAGGCTGGTGACCCATGAAGAAGCTAGAGAGTATATTTGCATGAGGACAGCAATTGCCCAGGTGCTTGTCCTATATATATTACACACATACACACACATATAAATATAGTTCCATATGTGTGTGTGTGTGCACCATTTTTCCAAACTGCTGGACAGTCCCTAAGAAATAAAAGCACATGTACCTGCAGTCTGGCCTTTTGTCACCAAATGTCACACTGACAGACACTTGAATGTGTGTTACAGGACAGGGAAGGAGAATTAAAGGGAGACTGCTCTGCCCTTGGGTGCAAGGACACCACATCTCCCAAGCCATAAAAGATCCCCTGGGCAGAGGAACTGCACTTTGCAGCAACTTTTACAACATTATCTCAAGGGCCAATTTCTTGCCAGCACTGCTGCTCACATTGTGTTGACCTGAAGCAGAGACTGGTTTTGCGTGTGAGGTTACTTGTATTTTATGGCTCTGTAGAGTGTTTTTGGAGAGTGTTTGGCTTTGCTCTACTGCATTCATTTCCATCATCTTTAATGACAGAGCCAATTAAAAGGTATTTCTGGACTGTCCTTCCAAGGGGCAGCTCTTCCCAGTTGCCTTTTGCCCATGAAATCAGGAAGGAGCACTAAGCAGCCATTGCTGGTGTTTTCTGGTCCCACTCAGGCTGGATAGAAATCCCATGGCCCTGTCATCATCCCATGGCTCTCACTGGGGTGACCAAAACATGCAGGAAAAGCTTCCCATACCCCCTTGGAGATGTCCTTGGAGAACACCTGGTGCAGGTGGCTCAAGATGTGGTTATAGAGGAATGAACCCTGCAGTGATGAGCTCAGGGTCTCTTCCAGCACCATGAAGCCCGTAAAAGGCAGCAGGATGGGCACTTGCCCCAGCCATATGGAGTGCAGAGAGGGGCTGAGGCCAGGGATAGCTACCATGGCCATGGCTGTGCCCATTTCTCTCCCTCAGCATCCCCTCTGCTTCTCCCCTTTCTTCTCCCTCCCTCCTTCCCTCTTCTCCTTCCCTCTCTTTTTTCACCTTCCCTTTCCCCCTCCTTTTCCCCCTCCTTCCTTCACCCTCTGCTTCTCCCTCTTCTCTTTTTTTCTACCCATCCTTGGTCCCTCATTTTCTTCCCTTTCTCCCCTTTTCTTCTCTTCCTCTTCTCCCCCCTTCTTCCCCTTCTTCCCCTTCTCCCCTCTTCTCCCACCTTCTCCCCTCTCTTTTCCCTTCTTGTTCCCCTCTTTTCTACTCTCCTTCCCCTTCTCCCCTCTCCTTCTCCCCCTCTTTTCCCCTCTCCTTTTTCCCTTTCCTCCTCTCCTTCCCCTTCTCCCCCTCCTTCTCCTCTCTCCTTGTCCCCTCTCCTTCTTCCCTCTCCTCCTCTCCCCTCTTCTTTTCCCCCTTTTCTCCTCTCCTTCTTCCCCTCTTTTCTCATCTGTCTCCCCTCTCCTCTCCCATCCACTCTCCTTCTCCTCTCCTCTCTTCTTCTCCTCCTCTTTTCTCCTCTCTCTCCCCCCTCCTTTTCCCCCTCTTCCCTCTCCCATCCCTTCTCCTCCTCCTCCTCCTCTTTTCTCCTCTCCTTTGCCCCTCTCCTCCCCTCTCCCTCTGCCCTCTCCTTCTTCTCTTCTCTCCTTCTCCCCCCTCTTCTCCCTTTCTCCCCTCTCCTTCTCCCCTTCTTCTCCTTCTTCTCCTCTCCCCTCTCCCATCCCCTCTCCTTCCCCCCTCTTTTCTCCTCTCCTTTTCACCTTTCTCCCCTCTCCTTCTCCCCTCTCCCCTTCCTACTTGTCCCCTCCTTCTCCCCTCTCCTACTTGTCCCCCTCATTTTCTCCTTTCCTTCTCTCTCCTTCTCCCCCTCTTTTCTCCTCTCCACCTCCCCTCTCCTTCTCCTCTCTCCTTCTCTGCCTCTTTTCTCCTC
>NW_008683895.1:0-244 GCF_000695815.1 Acanthisitta chloris | reverse complement strand
CCAGTGCCTCCAGTCCCCTCCCAATCCCCCCAGTTATCCCTCCCAGTGCCCCCAGTCCCATCCCAGTTATCCCAGTTATTCCTCCCAGTGCCCCCAGTCCCCTCACAGTCCTCCCTCCCAGTCCCCTCCCACTGCCCCCAGTTATCCCTCCCAGTGCCCCTAGTCCCATCCCAGTCCTCCCAGTTATCCCTCCCAGTCCCCCCCCAGTGACCCCAGTTATCCCTCCCAGTGCCACCAGTCCCCT
>NW_008683894.1:24085-34494 GCF_000695815.1 Acanthisitta chloris | reverse complement strand
TATTGTGAAACTTTCTTTGTATCTCAGCGGTAATTCTATGCCTGCAGCACAGAAGCTGGAGAAGATTTTTAAATTGTATTTCCTCATGTTGTAGATAGTAGTTTAAGCATTAATTGCCTGCTTTCTACTTCCCCTAAAAAAACACATGGCTTGGTTATTGAGTTGGTTTGATTGCATTGAGGGGTGATGGAGAGTAGACATGAAAAAAGAGCTCAGCAGACAATTTCATGCCACCTTGAAAACATGAAAGCTAATGGTTGTGTGCACTGGACAGGTGGGCAGATGGGATAACTGCAAACTCGTGGCTAAAACACAAAGAATAAATTTATTTCCTCACTAACCAGGGCATACCAGAAGCAACACCTGGGCAGAGGTACACAAGCAGAGACACAGACACTGTTAATGCTGGGCCATGCTAGAGGATCACTGGCCTGCTGTTCACACAGGCTTATCAAGAGTTATTCCCAACTGGAAGGTCACTTGAGTGACTGACAATCCCCCTTGCCAATCTTCTGCTTTTTAACCTAACATTCTGACCCCTCACTCAAGAGACCACTGCCGCTGGGGGTGGAAGTGTGAGATAAGAAATTTACAGAGGCACTTAATAAAGCATATAGAAAAAGGAATAAACTTATAAACAACGATCTAAGTGTCCCACCCTTCTTGGCAGGGAACTAAACCACTCAGCCAGGCACCACTGATATATAGTGTTATTCCATGCATTCAGTCCTGAAGATGTTGATGATCATCCTCCATGCCAGATGATCCAGCAGTCAGGTTGAAGCAGCATATGCCTTCAAACTTGGAAAAGTATTTATGATGTTGAAGTTCTTCAGTAAACAATGTTGTAAGTTTTCTTGGTGCACAGCAGTTGCTTTCAAATTTAAGGCAAAAATTGCCTTGGAGATCCCATTTAAACCTTGCATGAGGGCACACGCCAGGTGCTCTATAGTCACTACTCAGATAGAATACTAAGAGGTTAGTTACAGTACAAACCAACTGCACACAAGTATTTACATACGGAACTTGCAGAAATGTATCCTAAGTATGTGCTTCTACTACAAGTTCTGCAAAGCAATATAAGCTAACCTGTGATAAGGAAGAAAAATAGGGGCATCATCTCCTTCCAGTAATACATATGCTGTTGCTCCCACTCCTTCAGCTAAATACTACTCCATGCTTGGTAACTTGACACAGGGTAATTGCCCACACAGATTGAAAAGCTGTGGTTTGTGCTTTTTCAGATTGAATTTAAATTCAATGTTGGGTTTGTGACACCAATAACACAGTTCCAGTACTATTCCTCCTAGATACAGTGCAGGTAATCATTGAAGATACCTGAAATACCAGAACCTGAGAATATGATATTAACAGACTATGTAGAAAAAGCGGAGAAGACAAGAGTACAGGACCATACTGAATTGTCAGGGGTAATTATATGAATGTTCACGTCTAGGTTAATAGGTTGCAGTCCTACCACACAATCCAACAGCTTAAAAAATTCAATTTCCCCTGTGGCTAATATTCTGGGAGAGACACCATATGAAGGAATTTCAGTCCTCACCATATTTTGTACTGAGGACATACAGTCATGATATTTTGGCCTCTTATTCTTTCAGTTTCTCACAATGTCCAAACTACAGTTTGAATTCATTTTCCATCAGGGTATAATGTATAATGGAACCTTGTGATGCCTTGGATCAAAACCCTTCAGATTTTTTTAAGCTTTTCAGCCCAGTTGTCTTTCACAATCCCCACAAGACTATATGATATGGAGCTGTTGCTTCTAGTTGGAAAGGATTTCCTTGTCTAGGGGTCTACAGTAGGACATGATCAATCAAAGCATTTTTTTTTCAGGCATCAGAGACTTCTTGTTGTTACTTGATCCATTGCCAAACAACATTTTCCTAGTCCATTTCTCCTGTTTTGGCATTGCCAGGTAGTACCTTGCTGTGAGGTGGCATGTATGGTGAAGGAGGAAAAACCTTCTCGTGTAGGCACAAGCTTTTGCCAATGACAAAACATTTCTGATGCTGTGATCCCATTTGCTTCTGATCATGGGACACTGGCTTGCACAAGGTCTTTCTGCATTTATTTTGTTGTCCTTTTCATTTCTGCCAGCTTCTATTCATGTACCACCCTCACAGCTGGTTCTGAAATTACACCCACAATGTTCCTCAAGGTACTTGCTAGTGCATTTATAAGTAGAACTTGTGACTGCTGGTATAATCAGGGGTTTCAGTGAAACAGTTGCCCCTCTTAAAAACCTGCATTTTAATACTTTTTGTTGCTGCTGCCTCTTCTGGACTAGATACTGTAATTAGTGCACAAACCATGCCCATCCACTACAGTAAACTAATGCCTTCTATTCTACACCAGTTTCTGAGGGATGACACTAATTCAGCAGTATCTGCATATAGTGTTAAAACTGCTGCACACAACCCCCCATATAGCATAGGTGCAGCAATATTTTGCCCATTGTGGCCCCTGACATTTTGTAACTGAACAGATTCTAATTGTATTTGATCATCACAGGGGCACAGTGGCCAAGAAATTACAGAGTTTTCAATACTCAGGGATGCAAGAAGGGCCATCAATAAAATTTCTACCCTGGACTTTTGAAGAGCAGACTTTGACCTGCTCAAAAGTTTGGTTTAAAGTGTACCCTGAGAAACAGTCCTTAGAAAAAAAGGGGTCCAGGAGGGATGGACTCAATCTCTGCCAGGGGAGGTTTAAGTTGGATATTAGGAAGAGATTTTTTACAGAAAGAGTAATCAGACATTGGAATGGGCTGCCCGGGGAGGTGGTGGATTCACCATCCTTGGAGGTTTTCAAGATGAAACTGGATGTGGCACTTAGTGCTATGGTCTAGTAACCATTATTTTCCCCCCATATATTTCAAGCAAAGACACTTCTCTTTGCAGTCATTATGGTATTGATTTCTATTGCTAGCATCCTTTGGGTTTTGGCCTACAATCTAGATGCCTAAACAGAACAGACTATCCTGTTTTATTTTCCTGCCTAGTTATGTTTAAGAATGTTTCCCTGTCCTGACTTTCCCTCACTCCTGTATTTCTTCCTTCCATGTCAGAGATACATACAGTTTAAGAGCTTTCATTCCCTGAATTTCCCTAGTAGTTGTCCTGTCCACAGTGTTGCATGAAGATCATATGTTAGGCTTAGTGCTTTGGCATCAGTTAAAAGAGTGTGGCAGAGAAACAGGTGAAGTGAGAGAGGTGACACTTATTACAGAGCAATTCAACCTTCTCAAGACAGAATTAATAGAGAGTAATTCACTGGAGGATATCTGCAAACACAGTCTAAGCTTTGCCTTTTAAGGAAAATCAGTATCATTTTTACAGTATGCTGATCTAAGGGACCCTTCAGCCTAATCCTGTCCTCCACTGCTGGAAGATCTGTAGGAAAGTCACAGGGTGCTGCAGATCTGCCTTGTACAAGTGGAGCATCTTTCAGATGTGCTTCACATGCAGTGAACCTGATAGTCCTAATGCAGAAGGGGAAATAGTAGCTGCTGTGAGCAGGAGGGAGAGTGGCTTCGGGCCTGGCACTTGCTCCCATGCTTTTCTCCTCAAATGACAGTACTTGAATTTTCCCCCAGATCTCTAAGGGAAAATATTTCAATTTTTCTGCTGAAAGACAACAGAACTTCACTGAAAAGCAGCTTTTCAGGTGTTCATGCTATTTTTTCATAGTATGCATGAACACCTGCTATTAGAAGAAACCATGTGGCTGCTCCATCTGGAACGGGGCAGGCCAGCTCGGTTCAGTGTGGGCTGCAGTGCTGGTCCCTGAGGTGTCAGTGCTGGGGAGCCACCAGTGCTGTGGGCAGGCCTCAATGCTGGCTGATTGTTTTCTGCTGGGAACTTTCTCTGCTGGAATCTCTCATGAAGCACTGCCTGCATCAAAACCTGAGGTGGTGGTGAGAGCCAATCTACAGTTACTGTAAAAATGTGACTCACCATTCACATGCACATCAAGCCCTTTGGGTCATGACCCTCCCTGAAATGATGCTGGCAAGGAAAAGCCACAGCATGACAGGGCACATCATGCTGAAGGCAGCTGCAGAGAGGGGAAGAAACACTGTGGTCTAGGAGTTTGCTTTTTAAAGAAAGTAGTTTGAAGAAAGAGCTTTTGACAAGCCTGGTAAAACTGTATTGCTTCGGTCCCTAATCTTTTATTCTTCGTGCTGCTTTATTCAGTCAAAAATATTGAGAACATGAAAACATCACCTAATCAAGGCTCCCAAGCTGTTCCTCTTAAAGAGTCTGTTTTTCATTTCCTGTGTTTAGGTGGTATGGCCATCCTATGATGGTGAACAGAAATGCCATTAAAGCTTACCAGGTCTGAGAATTTTGGTGGAGTTTCAGCTTCTGGATTTAATGTTTAATAGCTACTTGCAGGGCATTGATAGTCAGATCAGGTACCTCCTCCTGTCAATGCCTAGGGTTTTCCAGAGATAAAATGAAGTGCAGTCACAGCAGCAGAAACAGGACTGTAGAGCTGACACTCATGACAAGTCGATTTAAAAACAACACTACGAGGGCAAGCATACCTCTGGCCTCACACTGTCTAGAGAAGATACTAGTAAGAAGAGTGACTTTAAAAAAAATTTCCCCTTCTTGCTGTATGATTGATTTGCTTGGGGCAGGATCTCTATTACACAGGAAATACGAAATGATGTATCAGTGATCATAATACATGATCCACAGACACAAATTCTTGCTGAATGTACTTTCTACTGGAAGGCAGAAGCAGATTTGGGGTTATTTCTGCTCTGAGGTTCCTGTTCACTTCTCCAATAGATGAGCTGCAGATGCAAGAACCTCACTGCCACTGGAATCAAAGGCAAAATTCACTGCCAGCATTTTCTTTCACCTTACTTACACCCTGCAAGAGTGCTGATATATCACAATAAATAATGAGACTGCTTCAGCTGCTGACAACATGATGATTACTTTGGAGGAATGACTAACTGAAAAAATTTGTGGGAATATCTTACGAAGCAGCAGCAGTTCAGGAGCTCAGGCTACTATGGCTGACAAAAGAAGAAACATGATTTCAGGTGCAAGTCACAGAGAAATAATATTTTTCTTCTAGTACCTTCATGCTTCTTTTGCACCTACATATGGATGATAATAGTGAATCTTACTGTCATTAGCTAATACTTGTCCATAGCTAGGTTGAGCTGGTCTAAATACATCAATATTAGAAAGCAGCAGAGGAGAAAAATGATGCTATTGTCTGGAGTGATATTAGCTCACATGAAGACAAAGTTCTTTCCTTTAACCTATATGTGTTCAGAACCCTATAGAGTAATTTTTGGTTTTCTAAGCTCAAAATTTATTCCATAGACTTAAAAAGGCCACAAAATAAAGAAAAAAAATTCCCCAATTGGTGACTAACTCAGATTTTTACTGTACACATTAACATTTCATCAGTAGAAACTTGGATGTGTCCGTATCCTATAGTGACAGTTCCTGACCTGCTTTACCTTGCTTCATGCTGAAGCACTTTGATCTATTCTGCAGCACAACACAGGATCCTCCAAGTGCCACCATAGCAAGAGATATATTAAGAAAAAGCTAATTCTGTATTGAATTTAACATTTCACAATTTTATATCCTATCTTGAAAGATAAGTCATAAATGATGGACCTGGGAATGAACATGAGAACATTCCCCCTCTGAAATTAACAATTAGCAGGGATTTAAATTCTGGTTCATACCTGCAGCCCTTGCTTTTCTTCACTACATCCCTTCCCTCAGCAATACTGGAAAGTATTTACAGACAACTTGGTTTCACTATCTGGAGACAAAACATGTTATGCAACATCCAGATTTCACAATGTTTTTTATTATTATTATGGTCTTGCAAAATTGTTTTATGACTTAGCAATGGCAAATAAAAGAACCACTCTTTTATTAGTGGGCAGGGCAGTATAGAGTTCTGCTGATTTAATTTGTAGAAATGGAACTGAAACATGCTCGAGTCAAAGATGACTGAGGTGAGGCATGTAGCATCAAAAGGAGCCTATCAAATACCTCTCAATAACTGTCAGATAGATACAGCACAAAAGAGACAGAAAATCAAGTTACTTTGGACTAAAATGCTACTTCATAAAAGCATCATTCTGCAGTTCTCCATTAGGTAGACAGGACAGACTCTTGAAAAACTATAAAGGCCAAAGAATGCTTTTCAGTGTGAAAAAAATCCAGATACATGATTTTTCAGATACTTATCCACCAGCTCCAGTCTGCATAAAATTTTCCCTGCTATTTTCTCAGGTTTTCTGCTTGGCAAATCTTTCAAACTGAGAGCCCCAAACTTGCTGTGAAGTTAAAAGTCATAAAGTGCAATTATCTTTTAATAAACACATACATTGTAAGAAGCATAAAGGTATTTGAACATGCATACAAGCATAATTATTACCTTGGTTTTCCTCATGAGCGGCAGAGACTTTACACTGTGAAGCAGTAAGCTGCTTTCAGCATGAGCAGTCAGTACATGATGTGTTCCTGGGCATTTACTTTTAAGAAAACACTTAGCTGATGTGTAGGGGCATTTGAAAGGCCAAACATAGATCCAATACTTCACAGTCTGGGAGAAGTTTGAACCAGCATTTGCATCCCTGTTTTACAGTGCATGCTCATTTAAATGAAAAAACCCCAGCCCCAAATCCAAACAAAACCAAAACTATTGCACTTTCCCCATCTTCAGAGGGAGCAGGGTTAGAAGGCATTGGTTGCTTCAATGCAGGAAGCTATCAGATCCAAGCAGCCACCAAAGCAGTGTAAATGTTGTCACTCCAAAATCTGGCAAAATCTCTCAGGGTTTGGTTTTAATTTTCAGACTCAACATGTAGATCACATCTGAAAAGATTCTCAAATCTTAGCCAGTTTTTCAATGGAAACTGATCATCATGGAACTGATTTGTGATTTTGATTTGAAATTGCCATACACTTGCATTTTATCTTTGTTTTTGAGATGGAAGCAGGTGAAACCTAGTGGTTTAACCTAGATTTTATTTAGTTTCTTTGGGTTTTGCACCCAAAAGAAATGCAAAGCAACTGTTGCATAAGACTTTGTGAGAACCTTTATACAGTTGGAAATGTAACACAACTATTATGTAACATTATATTTCGTGTATTTTTCTGGTACTGCAAATTTAGTTTCTCTAAACACAAGAATTTGTTAATATTCAAATAACTTTGAAATAATTGTAATATGTATTAAACCAAAACACATGCCTAGTTTTCCCTTGCTTCAACAGAAATCTGAGATCTGTCCTTTTCTTTCTGGAAAGGACCGAAGAATGCTATAATAGAATTTAAAATACCACATGCTATTGCTCTTCTGCTGATAGATATGTCCATATAAGATATTTATTCTGTCTACTTAAATAAAATGTGCTGATTGCTTTTAAATAATAAAACCTCAACAGATTGTCATTTATATATTTCTTTAATGATGCATGTTGTAGGTTAAGAACTTATAAACCATTCAGCCTTCACTGCTTCGTTAGTTCTGTGTGCTCAGGGTTCAGCAAGCATTTTCCCTATCTATATTCCAGAGTAAGCACCTGGCTGCAGCTGGGTTCCCCAGGTGGGAACAGGAACCTCTTGTGGATTTTTCTGGGCCCAGGTCTCAGTTTTGTCATTGACCTGGCTTGTTAGCAAGTAAGGAGCTAATAAGGGTGTTGTGTCTCTGAGACAGAGATTGTCTCCTGCAGTATGTGCATTTGCATGGCATTGCCCAGCACGATGGGATTATAGTCCACTTGGCTTTCGAAGGACTAGCAGACACACTAAGAGAAAGTGGCACAATGACACACAGTATGGGCAAAATTTTTGTCCAGGCTGTATACCTAATGCTATTTATCTATCCTTTGAAAAAGACTTAATGGCTAAACTGAAATGAAAATTTGTAATCTTATTATTGAAATTTTCCTCATTTCTTCTGAAATAACTTAAGCTAAGTATTTTGTAACTGTACTTTATGAAGCTTATATTTTTCTCTATTTATTCATTCGTTTGCAAAAGTTAGTTACGCACGATGAGTCATGTTCAGTGATTGGCATGATTAAATTAGCTTTTGCTCTATGACAGCTCTGATCACTAGGTTTAATTAGTACCTGTGTTTATTGCAAAGATTTTCTTTGATGCTATGTACCTACTCTCCCATCCTATTACAGTGGCAATAGTAATGAAAGAGATCCTGACAGAAATTATCCTGTAAAAAGCAGCAAAACAACCAAGTGACCTTTCTTGGTTCCAGCTAAAATCAACAAATTTTCAGTGTGGCTAACATCAGAAAATAAGCCCTTTTACTGAAGTTAATTTCTCTTTGATGTTACACATCACATGCTTGATTAGCTTTTAAGTAACAGTACCTGCAGCCATGATAACTGTTTTGTCTTCCTTTTTTTAAAAAAAAAAATATTTTTGGTTGTTTCTAAATTAGACACTTCTGACTTTTATTTTATAAATAGCTTTTTTGCATTCCTGTCTGTTGCTATGCCAGAAACCAGAGAGATCACTACCTCATCAATAAAAATAGAAACACCAAAGCTGTTCAAATGTCGCAATGACTATTGGTGGAACAACCATCATTACAACAAAGTAAGAGTCTCAACGAACTTCAGTAAGTTGAAAAAGATTTGGTTTATTCATCCTGAACATTCTATTAGATAATGGCAATGTGGCTGATGGCAAAGGAAAGGCTGATGAGAAAGGAAAACATTACTGTGAAGAAAATATATCTGTCAATACCTATAAGAAATCTGTAAGAAATAACATTATTTTTAAAGAACAGGGAAAAAGAAAAAAATAAACACAAAACTAGCCCTCCATAAAAATAAAGATTTTCTATCCCCAGGAGGATTAACAATTGACATGTAGCAGCTACTGTGACAGCCACTAAGCAGATGGATGGATCTGGCTATTCCCTCTCATATATTTACTAATGGAAAGCTCCCAGGATAAACATTAATGTAGTATGAATTTTTTTATGCTCTTGAGAATTTTAGTTCCATAAATATTCTTGGCAGATTGGCTAAGGGGATGTAATTCTTTGGCCTTTATTTTTTTCATACTTTCAAAGCATAGCTTTTACATTTCCCACAGAGCAGCACAGTGAAAACACAAACCCTAACTGTTGCCTCTTGTCTGAGGACACTGCTTGTGTCTGAGTGCTATCTCACTGAAGAAACACATCATATGAAGATTTCCTGAATCCACTTGCCCATGCTCTGTAAGAACAGGATTTCCTATAATTCTCCTGATCTGATGAGGGCTCAGCACTTGTACTAAACATGTCTGTATTTTTATAATGTTGACATTTTGCATTTCCTCTTGTACACTTGGTCTATGCACAGATAAATATTATTCTCCAGTTATTTCCCAACATATAGTATCATTTCTATTATAATTCTATTATACTATATTCCAATTGAAAAATCTGTTCCAAAAGTACAGAACAAATTGCTTGGAGCTTTGTTAGGAACTGCAATGATATTACAAGGGCTAATGGGTTGAAATTGAAGGAGGGGAAGTTTAGGATAGATATTAGAAAAAAAGGTTTTGCTTAAGGGTGATGAGACATTGGAACAGGTTGCCCAGGGACGTGGTGGCTGCCCCAACCCTGGTGGTGTTCAAGCCCAGGCTGGATGAAGCTTTGTGCAACCTGGTCTAGTGAGGAGGTGTCCCTGCCCATGGCAGGGAGGGTTGAGACTAGATAATCTGTAAGGTCCATTCCAACCCTTAAATTCTATGCATTCAGTCTGGTTTTGTGAAAACCCATACTTCCAGGAGAATTTTAGAGTTTCTGCAAAATTCTGATCTCTAAGACATCCTTTTTCCTATTCATGTATATTGTTGACCAGAAAACCTGGAAATAGTCTCCATTTCATTAATTAAATTCATTCAGACAGTATTTAATTATTTGTAAATTAATATGGATCCTACAAAATGTGATGCTTTTTTATGTCTCACTCCCCAAAAAAGCATTTCAAAACTCTAGCTCAAGTAGCCTGATAAAAAAGTGAATGATATAGCCCTCTAGCAATAGAGCCTATACATTGGCTCCAAGTCTCAGGTGTATAAATATGAACCATGATCCTTTGGTCTGTAATCTCACTGTTTTCTTCCTACAGGCAACAGTGCTGATAAGAATCCACTGTCTGTTCTCTCAGCCTTCCTGGTACACCAGTCTCTCTTTCAATGACCACATTTTATGAAATACTTCCTAAGAGGAGGATTGTAAGGTTATAAACATACAAGCATGGTGTGCAAGGGCAAATTGTACTCTGCCTCCCATAAGAACACAAGATTATCTCTTTTCCTTGGTGGTATCCATCTAGTCAAGTATCTTGTACCTGATGGCAGCCACTC
>NW_008683894.1:17124-24069 GCF_000695815.1 Acanthisitta chloris | reverse complement strand
CCTTGGGGCACATAAACTCTCAGTCCCTTGCAACTCCTACTGTGATAACCTCACATACTAGAGATGTCACCTAGACAAATGCCCATCTTCATTTGTTCCATTTGACAGAAGACACTAGTTCCTTCAATCTCTCTTTGAAGCACAGTTTCTTACCCTTGTTTCTCTCTCTTGCATTATTTTTAATTGGTTCCATTGGAGAAGACACATTAATATGTTTTCTCAGCTATCAGGAGTTAACATGCAAATATATCCAGGATTTTACTAGAATCACTTATGCAGTGTTTTCTTCTATTAAACTAAATGCATTTTCTTCTCTTATAGTTCAGGGTATTACACCACTGGGTTCATAAAGTGTGAGTATTCTGAAGATAGGAATTGTTAAGCTTATTGTCTGAGAAAAAAAGAGGCTCAGAATAAGCTGTGAATAATTTATATACTTCCAAATATCATAATATAAATTAGGATAAGATTTTTATTCCCTCCTTCCATCTAAGAAAGTATGTGATTCATTCAGTGCTGTTACTCTAGTACCAATTCAGCAGTTTCTTTCCCTTTTCTTTCCCTCTTTGGCCCAGCGTTCCCAAAACATACACTGGTGAGGAAAGTTCATACCCTGGAAGTCCAGTGTTTCATGTTTGGCCAAAGAAAAGTTAGGCTATTAAAGTAAAATGTCAAGATAATTTGCTTTTTGATGATCTAACATAATTGGACACAGGGCTTCAAACACGAACCAACTTCAAAGCTGATAAGAAAAGTAATCTCAGCGTAAAAGTGCTGTTGACATATTTTTACTTTCAAATGCTTTTCATTAATGTAATAATGATGATTTGAAAATTTCTAAGGATTTGCTATAATTACCGATTAGAAAAGCATGGAAGCAATGGTGAATTTGTGACCATAGGATAGTCACATTGGTCTCCAGTAATGGGTAACTATATTGCAAAACTAGGAAAATATGGGTAAACATTCAGATTCCATTTTGTGCATTTCATTGCTTTCAATTTTTTGTACTGTAGCTGCAGCAAACTAATAAGCTATGTACACAGTGCTTGGCTACTATTGGGGTGACCCAACAGAGATGCTAGTGAAGCAATCCTTCTTAACAGATTCATTTTTTGTAAATTTGTTTTGTTTGAGTTGCAATCAGGCCTTGAATTCATGGTAGATTCAAATACCTTTTATGCATTTACCATATTTTAGTTCTGGGTTTGGTTTCATTTATTTTAGTTCTTTCTATTGAAGAAGGAAAAAGAATATTGGGATTAAAAAAATCAGATGCCAGTAAACCGAGGAATTTTTAATTTTCACCATTCCTTCACATTTTAAAAAAATCTTTTAATAAGCTATTTTCCTGGTTTTAAATAGCGATATATCTATTTGTGACTGCAAGGATATAACTTGACCTCTTTAAATGGTTTAATAAAAAATTTTATTTATTTTCTTCTTGCTGCTTAGTGCTGGCTTGGACTTTTACTTAGACTTTCCACTCCACCTCTGGCAATATGTACAGAGCAGGAGGCATTATCTCACATTAGTGGCCGGATGGGAAATCTATCAGCCTGCATTTTTCTTGGCAATTTTTTAGGGAAACAAGGTACTAGTAAAAACTCTTTTATGCAGCCCCAAGCTAATCTTTGTTCTGCTGTAGGTATACTTTTAGGAGGAAAACTATTTCTCTGATTTTCTTCTCAACTGGGGCATTGTTTGTGATCTAATAACAGATCTAACTACCCACTGTATTACCTTTCCCATGTGTAAAATTCTTGCAGAGTAATAATCCCTTTCATTTCCTGCTTTTTAATGAATGGATTTTATGTAACTGTTCATTAGTGTAATTGTTGTTGATTTTTATTTTTCACTTCATTAGTTCTCCAACAAAACTTTTGCCAATGCTACTTTCTTAAGAAAACAGAGTAAATTCATCTTAGCATCTGGCAAAACTGTAGGTGAGCATAAATAAGATGTAAGACTCCTTACATTAGAGTTCTTCCCTATGCTCACCTACAAACTGAGCTCAGGATGCCTGAGGATACCTTTAGGGGATATTTAGCTGACATCTAGAGATATCAAGCTCTTTTATCTCTACAAGACAGCTCTTTGACAAGACAGTTCCTGCTAGTAGTGTTCTGTGAGTCCTAATTCAACAGAAATGGACTGGAGAGCAGGAGAACTTTGTTGTGCCACTAACAAGTTTCGGTAACTACCAGCTAAAATGAGAGCTGCAATAACAGTCCTGAATTACTTCGATGCTAATAACCTCAGTTATTCATTCCTTCCTAATTGATAGCCTTAGAAATAGCTCCTCTTACTTTAAGCATCAAGCAAGTGCCATAAAGAAGCACTCTGTCTCCCTAAAGGCTTGTTACAATTTTCCCACTTGTTTTTGATTTACATATCAGTCACAGAGACGCTGGTGCTGATCTCCTGAGCAATTTCTATGCAACCTCAGAAGAGTGAAAAAGGATGGTGGGTCTGGAATAAAGGCAGACACTTCAAAGCCTGAATGTGAATAGCTGGGAGACCTGTAAGATGAGGATGTATAATAATCACTTTATGTTAAGAGATGCTTAAGCTTCTGTGACATATTTATTGTGCAGCTTGAAGTTCTAGCAAGAGCATCTCATGGAGGTATTAAAACAGCACCAGAAGCTCTATTAGAAGTTGTGGCTGTTTACTATTTGTCAATAAAGGCCAGTCATGAATACCATGCATTTTGCATTGTTGCTCTTTCTAATCTGGAGTAGGGGATTTAAGAGTTTATAAATGGAAGCAATTTAAGCATTGCTAGTGAGACTATTACAATAGAAAGCAGCAATAAAGTTCTGTTTTTCTGCTTTATTTCTGTATTTTCTCTATTTTTCTCTCTATTAATTTCAGTTTCTGCTTACTTATTCACTTGTCATTTATTCCATGTTGGTGTCATTTACACATGCTATGCTGTATCTTTACTTGGGTATGGCATCTGATCCTATGACAAACTATCTTTCTCATCAGTAACCTCCTTCACTGCCTCAAAAAGCTACAATTATTTGAAGCAAAGCTAACATTTCCCAGAATTAGGTATTAAAAAATTTAATATATTCCTATCTAAAATTTCCTTGGGCACTTCATTAATCAGGATTTTTATCAAAATAGGATGGCTAATTTCAAAAAACTTCCATCTGTTTCAAGGATATGGTTAATCCTATTCTTGCTGATCATGGAGTAAAACATTACATTTCAACTTTGAAACCTGGCATAGGATAGAAGACTATCACAAAGGCAGGGGATACAGAAGAAACACTTGTCTTATGTAAACTTTACAGGATGTTATTATCATGGGTTTCTTTGCTGTAAGACCACAGTGACAAAGAAGGGCAACAGTGAACTTTTCAAAGACTGAAATACTGGAACAATCATTTTTGCCAATACTCTTCTATGGATGCAGACCCAGAGAAGTGTATTGATTGCTCAGGCCCTGTGGGAGGTGCAGCAAATAAATGGTAGGGCTGGGGCAGAATTCTTTGAATTGGATTATGTGTTCCCTGATCTCCATGGTGAGCACTTACACACAGGAGCACTTCAAAGGGCTGTGCTGGGGAGAAAGCCCTCTCCACCAGGAGCAAGTTTGGAGCAGACAGCAGAGCTCACCTGGGGCTTCCTGACAGTGTACACAAGACTAACAAACAACCCCAGGGCCCTGGGGCAGGAAAGACTGCTACAGTGGTGAGGAGGGACTGGGAAGGTGCTACATGGAGCAGAAGGGCTGGGGTGGAGAGGATGAATGGGTTTGAGCAGATGGGAAGAGATCACTAATGATCTCAAAGGTATGTATGTGGGACTGGAAGGGTTCAGGGGAGATTTCGACTTCTTGGAGGAAGAGAATGACAGTAAGTAAGGGTCAATGAAGTTTGAAGAGCTCTGAGTGGATGAAGACAAAGGTATCAGAGGAGCTGCAGAAGTCTGGCAGGGCAGGCAGGTATCATTCCTATTTTTTTCTTCCCTCCTCACCCATGTCTCTTTTCTTGGGATCCCTGTCTGCTTTCTCTCTTCCCTGGACTCAGAAGCCACTTTTCTCACTCACCTGCATCCCAGCACCCTGCCTCAGGTAGACACCCTCCACTCCTGTGAGGTGCAAGGGTCCTGCTGCTCCCCTGCAGCTGGGCCCTCCTCAATCTTCTGCACCCTCTGAGCTGCAGGGAAGGGCTGGGGCAGGGCTGGTCTGCCAGATGATGGAGACTGGAGAATGAGTTTTCCTGCTGCTGTCATCCCCAAAGACAAAGCTGTGGCAGTGAATGGGTTGAATATAATTAACAATGCTTGGGTATCATCTACAATTTTGTTTTCTGTGTAGGAATGCTCAACCTAAAGAGTTTTTCTGATGTTACTAGACTTCACTTTTCTGCTCCATGCTAAAACCTCTCTGCTCTGCTCAAGCAAGGTCACTTCTGGCTGTGGAAAAGCCTCACACTTCAGCATGGTTCAAAGAACTTATTGTGGCCCAGACTTAGGCAGGTATTCAGACAATTACAGATGGAAACTGGCACATAAGACATCAAAGCCCCTAACTCCCAGTGATTCACTGATACATTTTTAAATACCTCCTGATCAAAAAAAAGCTAAATCCACCAAGGAACCAAGATCCTACTTGCAAATTAAGATGTGTACTTTCAAAATTAAATTGCTATTAGAAATTCCAGAAATTCTGAGTAACTGCTTCCTTACTCCCAAGATACTTAAATTCTGCTGATTTGCATCCATAACAGCTCCTCCATGCCTCTTGCTGTCTGGCATTCACAAAACTCTGGGTGTGCCAAGGACATCCAGATGTATTCACAAACTAAATACCCAAAGCATCTCTTAAACTAGTCATTCTCAGATCGCACAGTACTCAGGCAAAAGAGAAGGGATGTGCACTTTCCACAACAGCACAATTCTGAGGTGACTTAGTCCCCTTGGCACATAGGACACAACTGTTCAGTCCCTTCCCCTGCAGAACTGGAACAGATGGTGAAGCTGCATTCCTCTTCATTCAAGTGAATATATGGACAGTGTGTCCCAGTCTGTGGTGCTCGTGGGCTCCGAGGCAATGCTAGGAAATTGACTGCCCCTCACTGCAATTTCTTTCTGATTTTTGGTTGACTTGGTGCCTCCTGGGATTTTCTTTTAGGAGCACAGTGTGGTTCCTACAGGTCACTGCACTGTTTAAAGGTTAAGCTTTGCAGTGCATATTACTGCGTGTTCAAAATCCTCTCCAGACATTTTTTTTAAGTGGCCAACTTTAGCGCTTTGGCTGCCTGAACTTCCAACTGAAAAGTTTTTCAGGCTGACTCTCCCAGGCCCACTAAACCTGGGTGTGTCTGGCCCTCTCCTGATTGCCAGGGTTATCTGGCAGCATTGTCAGTGACACTGGAAGCCACTCTCTTCTTTCTCCTGATCCCTTCCAAAGAGTAAGACACAGAGTGTGAGAAACAGTGCTTTGTAGCAACCCTCTGTATCCTGCATGGGTGGGATTTAAGACTTTCTCCTCAGTACCGTGGGAACTCATAAACATTTTAGCTGCTGCAACTATGTCCAGCAGCGATGATAAGTCAAGGCATTCTGCTCCCTACGCTCATAGCCCAGCTGGTCAATAACGTAAGCTGAAATCAATGTTCCAGGTCATGAACAGTGCACATAACGTGCCAGCCGTTCAATTGTCTCTGCTGCAGGAGCAATAACTTCTGGCAGACAGAAAGGACAGGCAGCTGGGGATGATAACCTTTCAAATAGGCATTTGGAAAGCCTATAAATCTGAATCCCTAAATGTAAATTCTCTGCCATGAAGAGTAGCTGCAAGTGCATAACAGGTTTTTTTCTGTATTGCAGGCTGACAAAGGCAGACGGATCACTCACTCTTTAAAGAGGGACAATCAAACCTTTTGAGCAGTGGCTCTCAATGCAATATGCTTCAAAAGAAACTGACTGTGAGGACCACTGAATGTGATAACAATTAAGGGACCATAATCCTCTCCACAGGCAGCCACTCAGTGCCACGTGCCATAGGCTGGGCACATATTTTCTTCAAGTCAATCAACCCACACTGTCCCTTCTCTCATCTTCACTCTTCTGGATCAGAGCAACTGAACCTCTGGCCCTGCAGTCAGGTGAAATGCTGTGTAAGACACAGGCCTAATTTCTGTCTGGATAAGGAATTCTGCTCTGGAAACATTTTCAGAACAACATACATTAATTGAGGGGTGGAGCTATAAAACTGCATTTTGATCATGAAATCTGAGTTTTCGTATGAACGAGAAATTTTTGATTCTCTCCATGTGATGCATATATAGGTGCACCTATATTTATAAAAATGCATTGTGAGGCCCTGACTTTATATTCCTTAAAGTAGTTTTAGATCTCTTACTGGGATGCAATGGTCCTCTGAAAGCAGTGACCAGAGATACTTTAACTTGTGGTCCCTACTGTTCCAGCCCTGTAATAACAGGGTTAACATCCTGCAGGTTCTCCAAGATTTTTAATTTCCTTTGGGATAAGGCCCAAAGAAACTGTTCTTCAATGTGCTCTACACAATCTATTATATATCAAGATTTTTACTTCAGGGCCAGTTCAATAAATCAAATATTGATGTTTCAAAGTTTGCTTCATAGCTATTAAATGTTAAAACAGGTGTGGACTTGAATGGTGACATGAAAACCCCCCACTTTTAAAAAAAGAATAATAAAGATATTATTCAAGCAACAGTTCTATTATTCTCCAGCTAGAGCACACCTTTAATTCACATAGATCCAAGTGCACACGGAATAAACACACAGTATGATTTTGTATTTAACAAACTCATTCAGTTAGATGTTTGGGAAATTTGTGTTCATTTATGTTTATAATTAATTATAATTAATTCTAGCATCAGACAAATGTCACTCTTGATTTCCCTTGAAATTATTTATTTCTTTTGGGGTTTTCTCACAT
>NW_008683894.1:0-17099 GCF_000695815.1 Acanthisitta chloris | reverse complement strand
CTCTTTCCTGACTTGTCTTTCCTGGTGTATAAAGCATTATAAAGACCTGATAAGTGAATTGTGTGACAAAGTTAGACCAGCGGAGTCCACCCTGAATACAGACTACTAGGGAGGCAATTACAATGTTATTTTAACAGTTACCATTTATTTGATTTTGTTTTTCACTGTGCAAAAGTCAACTAGGCTATTCTCATGCTTTTGAGAGTAATTTTGATCTTGATTGGAATAATTCTTGTCAGCACCAAGAAGTGCAACAAACACTTCTGATATGTTGCCCAGTCTGGGTGAATTGCTTCTTTCTTCATTTTTATAGATGTTGATCACCTCCATATAACAAAGAGGTATACAGTACTGCCAAATATCTCTGTTCATAAAAGGGATAAAAATGGCCTTGTTGAGTCCGTAAGGGCAAGACTAACCCCCAATAAACATGTTTCCCAAAGGCTGGAAGGACAAGCACAAATATAAAAGAAAAAAACCCATATTCCACATATCTCACTACTGGTAGCTACAAGCATCAGTCTGAGCCTATTTCAAATGTCCATGTTCATAGACATTTCTTGGGAAGGGATGAGATGCAAGTCTGGGGCAGGTCTGTTAGTGTAAATGAAGAGAACCTCTACTAGCAGCATTCATTTCAGTGCATGTCTCCTTTATTAGCCATTGTCACTGCTGAAACAAACTACAGTTATTACTGTCTTCAATGGGAAACATTGCAATTGGTAGAATGATCCCTGTAAGGGAAGAGTTGTAGGACAGGGGCTAAGGTGTTATCCCTAAAGCACAACTTACAAGGGCTCAATGTCCAAGAATAAAGTAGACTTTGCCTCCTCTGATGGTCTGAGGGGCAGTTAGGATTCCTTCTTCAAAGGAGGACTAGTGCACTGCATGGCAGTTTGTCTAACATTTATTTCACAACTGACAGTAAAGGCATCCTGAAAGAAGAAACTGGGAAACAGCCCAGCTGAATGGTTGATGCCTCTCCAACTGCAGACAAAAGAACTCCTGTCCAGAAGCAGCTGAGTGAGGCAGTAGTGGATTGGAAACTTTCCTAGGGTATTGAATAGGGGCCATGCTATACTTATTTTTGCCATGTAAATAACTTCTTTTGGAGTCTTGTTTGGGTTGTAAACATAGAAAGGTCTTGAATAAGGACAGCACCTTAACAAAAAAATTAAAGTAATTCTTAGTCAGGACAGTGCTTTCCTGTCTTCTAAGTAGTACACCTAAAAGGTCTATTTTCTTCAACTGGATTAAAGCTGTGATGCACAGGACTGCCAATTCCATCTTCAAAATTCATGCAATTAGAAAAACATCAGAGTTGTTTAAAAGTTGCAAGATTTTTAAGTCTTGCATTTTTATTTACTTCCTATTTTATTCTTTAGGCTACATTTCTGAAGAAGCTTCAAACCTTTCCATGAGATCAAAAGGGCTCAAAATGTGAGTACATTCCTCTGCAATTTCTTGTTGCTAGCATTTGGGGCTTGAGGAGAAAGAATTAACATTGTGATACTTGCAATATTTACAAGGACTGGCAAAGTTACTTCTGCCTCTGTCTAAATTTCAACTTTCCATATTTCAAATTTTTCATCCCAAAAGCAAAAAAACCAGGAAAAGAGACATAACCATTTCATGTGTGTGTATGTATGCAACCTATGTCATAGGGTTTGCTTCTGAACATTCTCAGCAACCACAGCAGGCTTGGAAAATGGCCCTTTATAACAGAACTATTTTTTTCTCCTGCCCCTATATCCACAAAAGGTATTTCAGATGGAGCTTTTCTTTCTTTTTTCCAAGATGCACAGAGTATCTTACCTTATGAGGGAAGCAGATCAGCTGAAAAGAGGTACATTATGTTACGGTTCATGTGAAAAAACTATGCTGTTTGAAAAAGCCTGTATATCTCTTCAGTCATCAAAACTGAAAGCAAGAATGATAAAAGACAGTTAGAGTAGAGGAGAAGATGAAAAGAAATCAAAGGAGGGAACATGGGATTGACTGTACAATTGACAGACTGAGAAAACTGGAGATCAGGACTCACACAGAGAGAAAAGAAGGGAAAATCAACTCTCAAACTGATTGTAAGGATAACAGGGTTTTACCAATGTTTCCTTAGGATTCAAACTGGGATTACCGCTCTGGACTGAATCAAGATTAGATAGGGAAACAGAGAGGTGTAAGAAACTTGCTGATGTCCTCTATGACCCACTGGGTCTTTGAGGAGGTGCTGTGCAAGAGTCAGCTCCCTCCCTCGCACGGTGTTGCTCACCACTTGATTTCAGTAAGCTAACTCAGGTCTCTGCAATGATGGTCCAAGGGATGCAGCTGATGCTATGGATACAGTCAGTCATACCTGAGAGTCTGAAGGTTAGTAAGCCTTCAAAGGTGATTCAAACAGTGGATTCTATTGAATTTTCCATGGGAGAGACCAAAATTGGTATTTGTCAGTGCTGATCCCAAGGGGATTTGTGAGCAAAGAATGTGAGGGATAAACATTTTGGCCTCTACAGCACTAGAGGTGTTGCTATTCTGCCACTGGATTTTTCTCCTGGACAGCTTAACTATATTCTCTCTCATGTTTCATGGCAATGCCATGATCTATTTAGAATGATGACAGTGGAAGATTTATAATTATATTTCTGGAACATCTACTGCAGAAAAAAATGCTGAAAACAGATCGGAGGAGTTGAGCTGTGCATCCCAGCAGCCTATAGTCAGTCCCTCTTTAAGCTGAAAACAGGCACAGAGAACAGCTGCAGTTGCTTCAGTTGAATTTACTGTGAGATGTAGGGAGTGCTGTGGGAGGTGGGTGAGGTGTTTACTCTGGTTTTAGAGAATACTGGCTTTCAAATTTTGATTCCTAATTTCATGATGGATAGTAAGCCCTCTGTGCTAGCCGTGGGAAATGTCAAGCAATTGAGATCAATCAGACATGATCAGAATTATGATTTGATTGTCCAGGGACAATGTCAGTAATGCATTAAAAGAACATGTCAAACAAGAAAACAAAAATGTTTATGCCTTGAGGGATTGTTCCTCAACAATCTCCAGCTCATCTTATCCCAGATTTCAACACTAACACATCCTAATATACCCTCTAGACACCTACCAAATTTGACAGTGTTTGAAATAAGCAGTGGATTTTTTAGCACAGTTAAATGGAAACAAATTCCCATCCTCAATTACAGCAAAGTTTATGTTGTCTTTTTCTCCTGTATGTGGCTACAATGAACCAAGTTAAGGCTGATACAAACAACAGAAAATTAAAAGCAGTAAGACAATAACTGGTTTTGGTCCTTACTATTGCTGCTATACGTAGAGACATACAGAATGTAAATTATATGCAGTGCAAGTTGCAATCTATTACTTCAAATGCCAGATAACTGGTAATTGTCCTGAGATGCTGTGATACCTGATGAACATAAATAAGTAGCCATAAGCATGCCTTGGAACAGCTAGAAATATATGAAATAAATATTTTGTCAGCATTTTCTGTGACACTAAATCACCCTCTGGTGAGGAGGGGGGAGAGGTCTTTGGCATTTTCAGCCTTTTCTCTGAGCTGGGAGAAGGAATGACAAGAAACAGGGAAAAGTAAAGAAGCAGTTTTCTGTGTGAGGTATTTGGAACAAGGTGGACAGGGAAAGACAAAAAAAGTGCAGCAGAAAAGGCCTAGTAAGGAGAAGGCACAGTATTTTATACTTACGGAATCCTCAAAGTGAGCAGGAATCTCTGCCGAAAGGGGCAATTTGGCAGATGGGGTTATACAGTCTCCAAGACTTCTGGTCCTTCTTCTATTATTTAGCCCCAGCTTAATACCTTTATTCAAGCAACTCCTCATTCCTGAGAAAAATTATTTGCTCACCATGCAAAGTACAAGAGTCACACCATCAGAAAAACTGGGAACAATATTCAACAGTGTAAACTAGATTCTGATCCAGAAATCTTAATGACTGTAGCAGAACAAAGCTCAAAATATATGTTCATTAAAAATAATTATTTTTGTGCCTGCATAATTCATTCTCTTCTATCAATATACTTCTTATTTGACTGAATTTACAGAATTTTTAAGTTCTATAGACTTATACAAAAGATCTATAGTTATTTAACACTGTTTGTTCACTTCCTTTCATTTTTGCAGCCCCCTATATTTTTCTTTGGTCAAAACTACAAAAAAATATCCTTGCCATTTCTAATTAGCACACAGTTCTTCCAGTTGACAAACTCTGCACCATTGACTGCCTACTGAGATGCAATCAAAATTAAATGGGTGGAAATAACTCTGAAGTGGCAGCTTTAAGCTCTAGCAAAGGAGCACGGGGTCTTATTTTCATGACAACACAGAAAATTGCCTTCTGGGTCAAACTAATAATCCATTTCATCTCCAACAGTGGCAATAAGAAATGTTGTTTGGGGAGAACTCATGATCCTGCCTTTCTGCAGTCCATCCCGCTCATATTCCTCCACTTCCTGCACCAAGGAGATCAATGAGCCTATTCCTACCTCTTCATTTTAGTGTCTCCTTATGGATCTGCTGCCATGGAATTTGTCTGCTTTCTCCTTTTTTTAACTTTTTGGTACTGTGACAGCAGATTTCAGAAGGCAGAGCAGGTAGTGGTCTTAAAAAAAATAAAAAAAAAGCACTCTCTTTTGCAGGTTTTAAACTGCTCTCCAACAGATTCAGTGAATGCCCATAGGACACCACAGGACTTGGCAAAAACAGTTCTATATTTGCTTTACACATTGTCTCCATGATTTTATAAACCTTAACCATATCCCACTCAGCCTGGGGGAGGAATAAGATCTTAAAAAGTCCCAGCCTTTTCTGAGTCTTTGTAAAGGCAGTTGCTCCATTCCTTTAATTATCTTAGTTGCTGTTCTCGGCATTATCTCTAATTTCTATGTCCTTCTTAAAATGTGTAAATAGGATTTACTGTGGATGCAAGATGTGGATGTACCAAGATTTTATATTTTGTGGTTTGTTTTTATCTTCCTTTCTGAGAACATCCAAAATCTTGTTGGCATTTTTGGCTGCTGTTACGTGTTGAGCAGATGAGTTCAGAGACCTGCGTGTCTTTGTCCTGAGCTTCAGCTGCCAGTTTTCAGTTCAGCACTGTGTAAGCATGGCTCAGATTATTCTCCCTAGATGCACTGTATATCTACATAGGAACTCATTTGCCACTTTTTACTGCACTCGCTCAGCTGTGTATCATCTCTCTGGGGCTCATTACTACGTGTGAATATGTCATTTGACTCCCTGCAGGAGTTCAGTATCATCTGTGAACTGAGACATATTCATGTACCCCTTCCTTCTGCAGGTCATTGATGAAGATCTGAAATAAAACTAATTTCCTAAGATACTCTACTGCTTACTCTTCTTCATCCTTAAAAGTGACAAAGAATCTCTTTGCTCCCTATTCTGCAGGCAGCTTTCAATTCATGTAAGAATCAATCCCATGGCAACTTTATTTCTTCAGTAGTGTTCTGCTAGGCACCTTATCATGAGTTTGTTGAAAACCTAAGCAAAATATATCGTTGATATATAGATAACTTGCAGAACTTCAGAGAGGTAGCGAGGCAGGACTTCCCTTTACAGGATTAATGTAGTGCAGTGAAGGCCATCTCTTGTATACAGAAATGTTTTTAAATCCTGACTAATCCAAGTGCTGACTGCCAGAAGCTGTTTCTGAGCAGCAGGAAGGTGAAAGGAGTGGCTTTTTTCTATATTGACTTGATCCTTTCAATATCTACCTAGGGCAGAAAAGCTTAGACCAAAACCGCCTGATGGAAGAGATGCTACAAAATTTGCAATAAATCAAAACAGATCTGCTTTGGATAGACCAAAACAAAGTCCAGTGCCTGCAGAAGCCTTCTCAGTGTGGAAACCTTCTCCACTCCAGGCTAGCTAGCTAGTAAGGAGTTCCAATTTTCAACAACAGCGCCAAAATAAACATCAAAGTTTCCAAAACAGCAGGCAAATTCAGAGTGGATAACTCTGTCTCTTGCTCCCAAATACATGAATAGCAGAAGGGTTAAAAGCAAGGTAGCTAGGGGCTGTCATCAGCCACAAAATTTAGTCTGGATCTTGACACTTTTCCCCCAGAGTATCCTTTTTAAGCTGTGGGGCTTGCAGTCAAGTACTGCTTAATACCAAAGATAAGTCCTCTTTCCTTAAAACAAAGGTGGGTAGCAGAATCCAAGTGATTTTAAACTGGCCTTTGCATCACCATCCCAATACTTTCTAAAGTATAACAAATGTATATAGCATAAACTTTTGGAAAAAAAAAGTGGATTAGATCTGGAATCAGTTAATAGTTTGCCAGTGTAGGACTGGCAGACTCATTTATGCAGCATCAGAAGTTTGTGGGCTAAGCTCAGCTAGGATTAAAAAAATAGTAATAACCTACAGTCTGTCTGCTGTATAATCACACAAGCCTGAATTTTAAGTTTGCAACTTTTTTCTTCTGCCCTTCACTAAGCTTGGTATTATTTATTAATTTCATGATACACTGAAGCTTTTCTAACATGAACCATCTTCAATATAAAAGGATACCTTCCACAGAAAGGCAGATTATTGTTCTATTTATATACATAAATTGATAATTTTATTTGACATGGAAATTATTTAAAAATAATGGAATTTTAAGTTTGCAACTTTTTTCTTCTGCCCTTCACTAAGCTTGGTATTATTTATTAATTTCATGATACACTGAAGCTTTTCTAACATGAACCATCTTCAATATAAAAGGATACCTTCCACAGAAAGGCAGATTATTGTTCTATTTATATACATAAATTGATAATTTTATTTGACATGGAAATTATTTAAAAATAATGTTTGATATTACACTATTTTCCCTACAATCACATTTATAAATGTGCTATGTAGTATCACTGCACTGTTCTACTGAGTTTACCAGAAAAGAGTCAGAGAACTGAGTGTCATCTGTGTCATTTTCCTTAACTAGGAAGGTTCTTTCTATTATGCTGTGTAAAAGTTCACAAAGAAGCATAAACAAAAAGATACTATTTCTCCCTAGCAAATATTAGTAGTTTATTACAATATTGCAATAGTAGAACTATTGTGTATTTCCTTAACAGTCAAACTAAATTGTACACCCCCAAAAAAACTGTTACTGGAGGTGCACATGACTACTTCATTTGGTAACAAGGTGAGAGGTGATGGCTTGTGGACTACTGTAGCAAGAGGATGAAGCCTTGACTTACTTTGCCTAAAGAGTAGTTTGAGTGTGGTGAAGCACTTCTGTCTTTAACCTCATGGATCTACTGCCTCGTATTGCAAAGAATCTTTGCAAAAGAATATTTGATGCTCGGGTTTCTTTACAAAAATAATGTTTTCACTGCAATAAAGGAAAAGAGGAGATATATAAGAGTGTGTTTAAGCTAGGCAATTGCAGGATTCCTACAGGAAGCATGTTCCAGGTTGGTAGCTCCTGAAGGCAGCCTAGACCAACCAGCTTCACTAGTTACAAGTCCTGTTCTGTCCTGTTCAAATCTGGTATCAATTTTACCTCTGACTTGAGTCGGAGCAGAATAAAACCTTTCACTCACATGTTTTTCTAAGGAGCTAAGGTTTGTTTAGCAGCTCTTGACATTTCCCAGAGTGCACTGTAGGCCTTAAGCCTCCAGGCAGAAGATCTGTATATGGCTCAAAAGAGCAAGTAAATGGTTTACAAGGGAGACGCAAGTTGTTTTACACTGATGATTTTTCTGTAATTTTAGAGTATAAAACCTCAGGCTGGCCTGAAAATATGGCACAGAAGTTCCCAACAGCAACTCCCATTTATTCTTGGACTTGTGCAGAGGTCAGGCAGATTCATGCTTTTTTTTTAACCTAGCAACACCTTTTCTTTTTTGCTGCGTTCCACATACTTCATAGTTTGAATCATATTCATAAAATCTGAGGGAATGAGGTAAACTATTAAAGTAAACCTGGGGAAAAACAGCCCCTTGATATACAGAACTGCCTAGGGTGTTTTAGACACAGGGTTATCTCTACTGCTCAGCTGCTGAATAGTCACAAATAATACTTAACTGAGAAACTATCAAGTGCAAACCTCTGTCAGAGTACAAATAATTTCAGACGATGAGGTTAGGATTTTCAGTGGGGGCTGAGAAGACAGACACCCAGCTCCTGCTAGATTTAAGTGAAATGTTTTTGGAAACCTGTGAACAGGTTAGGGTGTAATGGTCATGCTGATACTTAGCTACATGGTATAAGATACATGTTATGGACTGTTTGGAGAAAAACTTATGTCATTTTTTTGCAATGCCTCTGCCTTTTATCTCTGACAGGGCAAATCAGTTAAACCATTGACTTTTTCAAAGGTATGACTTCTTTAAAATGTCATAAGGCAGTAGAAAATCCAACAATGACACACAAATATATTGTAACTTCTGTTAATGATATTCACTACTTTCCCACTAAGTAGGCCAGATATATTTGCACTATAAAGAACAGAACCATAACATTAGAAACATGCAAAACTATGTGGCAATTAATCTTTGCTGAAGTGAGAAATGAGGTGGTAAAGAAACAATGTGATAAATTTTGCTCTCAAACTTTGTAGTGAGGTAAAAGTAAAGACAGATAAAGATCTCTGTCTTCTCACACATGGACATTGACAGCATTTTCTTCTTTTCTGGTGGTGAACAAAATTTGCTATTAGAAGAGAGAAGAGTGCATCCAATATTCCCAGGAGGAGACGTTAATAGAAGAAACAGATATGTACAGAAGCTTGTTGGTGAGATGATGTTGGGAAGGTGGTAGAGGGAAGAAAGAAGACAGAAATTGATGCGAGTGTCCTGTGTCCTGACTGGCAGGAATCAATGCCGGAGGGAAGCTAGAATCACAGGGAAGATTTCAGAATAAAGGGGGAGGGTGAATTGGTGAGAGCCACAAACTAGGTTTTTTGTGCATAATAGAAAAGCCAGGGTGAGACAAGAAGTGTGGAGGTACACAGAACGGGCTGGTCTCTACTCACATGACAAAACTCTGCTGCAGAATGTATTGAGAAATCTGCTTTTTCTGAATCCCTTCACTAGAACCTGTTTATAGGAATGTGTGTTATTAACTTCATGTCATGGCAGTCCATCTAAACCTGCCATCATCTACATTGTTAAGTAAAGAATTAGGGCACTCTGTGAATGTGCAATATTGCCAATATAACAAAAACTTTTATCGACGTCTGTATGGGTTTACAGATGAAAACAACCAATTTTTCCCCTATTTTGGCAATTTTGGTCTTGTCATGTAGATATTTGGTCTGGAGCACAGTAAATGACATATAGAAGAAAGGCAGTCTGTATCAGGAACTTTTCTGGGAGAGCCAGTTTCTGCATTACAAACTCCCCAAGTCTTCATGGACAACAAGGAGAATATCACACAAACATTCTATAAGGACAAATTCAATACAATCTGCAAAGCATTAGGGGCCCAACCCTGTGTACCTGAATTTGTGTACCTGAAATCAATGGACGCTAGGGGTTTAAACATCGCTGAGGGTCTGAGGAACAACAACCTATATACTGGATTCCAGTTCAGACGCTGATAGTGAAAAAAATTATTTGCACATCTGTGTGATAGCAGTAGCAACAGGTGGAATTCCTTTCACTGAAGTTTAGGTACCCACAGTGTACAAAGAACGAGCTGCTAAGGTTCCTACCGCAGATTGAGAAGGTCTTGTAAACAGCTGGTGGTATTTACGGTGGAATTCATCTGACCAAACTTATGTATATGTTTTAGGGGGGGATGAATCAAGTTTTAAACCCCCTTGGTTGGAGTAAGCAGCTCTCTCCTGACTGACCAAAGGAAGCCTAGGATAACTAGCTCAGATGTAAACACCTCCATCATAGACAGCCACACACAGCCTCTTGAGATGTTTTTGCATTTCTGAGGGGGATCATATATCTCTTACCATTCCCCAGGACCCTGAGATGATCATTCTGCAGCTTGCAAGGCAGGGAGGTGACACTGAAGAGCAGCTGAATCTTCCCAGCTCCAACCTGCGAAAACAGCATTGCAGAAAGAGCTTCTTGCAAAGGAAGGCTGACATGCCTGGAAAAGGGATTAGATCTTCAGGGAATGGTTGCAAGATTTCACTGGAGCATGAAGGAGGTTTTCAGCTGATCTGGGAAAGTGGGAGCTGACACATTCCTTTGTGCCGAAGCTGGGAGGTATGGTTAAGCTGTGTGCACAGATGGTGCTCTGGCTGCTGGTCTCCTAGCTGTGTGCAATCACAGAACAGTTAGCCTTCCAAACGTGCCAAATCCCTACCCACTTTTCTCCCAAGCCTCTTTCCATGCCCTCTCCTCCATCCTAAAATACCCCAAGCAATTAAAATGCCATCACTCCCAGCAAAATGTGGGTGTGAATCACAGACAATTAACAAAGGAAAACGAAGAGTTCATTTAGAAAACTGCCAGTTCACTTCAGAGTGGGAGTTCTTCTGCAGAAGTATCAGAGCACTTTTCCAACCATGTGAAGCCAGGCTGACAATCTTAACTTGTTCGCAAACAGTGCTGTCAGTCAAAAATGAGACACTAAAGTTTCACTACACTAGTAGATGTGACACTTGTAATGGAAAGTATCCTGTTGGTGTGATCAGCAAGGAAGAAGAGGAAACAGTTCAAACTTCTCAGCACTTCTGCATGTTAGTATTTGAGTCATATGATTACAGTTAGAGAAGGGGGCTGTGCAGGTTTGCCACATTTAGCCTAAACCAGATTTCCTTCAGTGGTTCCAAAACTGTGACAGAGTGCACAAACAGGACAGTAACTACTTTGGTTTTTTAAATGATGATAATGGGTACAGAAAGTACTCTTTGTCCACTTCTTCACCAGTTGAAGTAATTTCTTAAGCACAAAAAATGCTTGTAAAGCAAATCCATTAATTTAATGCCATGTATTATTACCAAATGACATTATTCCATAAAATGCCATGCAGGAGTACAGAATGACTATGGCTGAAGCCAATGAGTTGTTCAGCACAGCTTGTGAATTCTGTGTAAATGTGAAAAAATGAACTGAAATAATGTGTTCTAAACTTAAGAGAATTAATTCACTTCCAGTAACCTGGGGGAAAGATACTCATTTGGGTCTTAGTGATTGTGTCACTGTCCCATGAACAGCAAGTGAGAAAAACATTTCTTTGCATTAGATGACACAGTTTCATAAATCACTGGAAACTGTTTTTAATGGCATCTTATATTTATGCCCACAACAAACACCATGTGTTTTACATGGCATTACATGTCAGACAGCATTATCAGAGGGCTGTCTGCATTCATGAGTGCCATTATTCATCAAAGTAATTTGTGATAGGTTACTCTATCCATATTGATTCTTCCAAGCATCTCTTCAGGACCTAGATGCCAACCATACCAACAGACTTCTGCATCTTAATGTAGGCTGGCTGAACAAGGGTCAAAAGATGGCACATTTCCTTGAGCTTCAGAGCAACATGAGAAAGTTTTCTTATGAAAGGAGTATCAAATTATAAAAAAAAATCATATGGATATTTTTAAAAAAATAAATTAATTAAAATATATTTCTGAGTAATATATAGTCAGCTGCATACTCTATGCACTCCCTACAAGGAGAAAAGAATGTATGCAAACTTCATGATTAGTTTGCTATATTCTACAAAGTGTAACTTGGAGAGGAAGGAACACATATTTCAAAGTTTTTCATCTTTCCAGCTTAGTTCTGGTTGTCCTAAAGAAGATACATTCAACATTGCGCAAATTTCATCATCAAGTCAAAAACATCGCTTGAAAAACATCTGATTCAGTTTCAAGAACATACAGAACTTCTAAAAATTGTTACAAGAATAATTTTTAGGCAAAGCAAAGGGCGAGTGGCATTGCTGTTTGTAACAGCCAAGAATTTCTAGAATTAGAACTAACTGACGTACAAGCAAGCACACAGCAAGCAGATATAGTTGACTCACTTTTGGAAAGTGTTTAGAGATATATTGCCTCCCCAGCTACAGAAACTGAGGACTGAAATGTGTGCGATATGCAAGTTCTAAGCTATATGTGAGAATACATTTTCTATGTTGCATGCTCCAAAATAGAGTATGCTTGCCTTAAGAACATCTAAAAACCCTTTAGAAATGGCAACAACTAGTTGTATACTAAACTCCCAGTACCTTAAAGGAGGGTTGCCTTCCATATTACATTTTGCAGTTTACAGAAATATCTGTGTTTGAAAAGAAATTGAATTAAGGAAAAATAGGATTTTAGGAGTTTGAAGAGAAAAACTGTCTAAAATGCAAGCAACAAAAAATACGGTAAAATGGTTTATTTCTTGTATTTTTATATCCAGTTAAATGTTTGATTAGCTTCTTTGAATTCAGATGACAGAAAGCAGATCTTACTAAAGGTGGAGTACTTCTGGTTGACATCTAGTAATGAAAAGACCATAGAAAACCCTGTGAAGAAATTACAATTTCTATATTCTCTGCAGAGAAAGGATAGTATGTTGATAAAGAGAAGGAATACGATGGCAAAATACATACTGAGAATATAAAGAAATACCAAGAATGTGCTCATTGCATAAGTATTGCCAATTTGGAACACTGAACAAAGCAGTGGACCTTAAAGAAAAATAATGTGTCCAGTTACAAATAACTGTGTTGGTGCTAAATGGTCAACTTTAAACCTTGGATGAACTACTTGATTTTACAGCTTTAACTCTGAATGAAACAAATGTATGCAACCCTTTGGGAGGACTGTGAAACACAGTGTTCAGCTCTGCAGCCTTGCCTTATGTGGAAACAATGCCAAACTCAGCCACAGCCTGTGAGCAATAAGGCTGTTGAACTGAGCCTTGGTGTAGTGGTTTTTGGCCTAGATGCATTAAACCAATTGTTTAACCAGCACTAGCTGTGAAGTACTGCAATTAGCAACTCAAAGTTGGTACTTATACATACCTACAGATTTCTCACATTCCACA
The DNA here is from genome assembly GCF_000695815.1 of Acanthisitta chloris. Classification (NCBI taxonomy): domain Eukaryota; kingdom Metazoa; phylum Chordata; class Aves; order Passeriformes; family Acanthisittidae; genus Acanthisitta; species Acanthisitta chloris. The sequence continues at coordinate 4,121 of NW_008683894.1, read as the reverse complement.
CTGACCTTTATTTATCTCCTTTATCATCTAAGGCAGATTGATTTCACTTTTTTAATGCACACAGTTATTTCTTATTACTGCATTTGAAAAAAAGAGACATAGGTAGAATTGAACCTGTGAGACTGAATCTAAACCAAAAGGGAATGAGAACAAACAGCAGTTTGTAAATACATTCCAAAATGTTCACAGGTTTTTATAAGTAGAAACCTCACTCTTTAGCTACTTAAACACTTCTGTTCTGTCCTTTTAAGCTAGAAAAATCTTTGTGCTATATAATTTTACACCATAAGATGTCCATGTGTGTACCATATAACAGATTCATGATGGATAGTCTTTCTCAAGGTGATGTTTTCAGGTTTGTTTTTTTTTTTTGCTTTCCATTTTATTTTTAAAGGATTGTCTGTGTTATGTAGAACACTTGATTCCCTAAAATCTGACTCACTCCAGGAAAATCTGCATGATTAAGGACTGGCAGAGTTTTGGGCAAGTGAGTGGCATGCAGCACAGCACTGCTTTGAAAGGTCAGTGCTCAAGGGGCAGTGGTTACTTTTAAATTCAACCCTTACAGTAAATGAAATAAGGAAAACATTGTCTGGGGGCACAGGACAGGAGAGCTGCTCGCTCTTCTGTCTTGCTGATATTCATCAAACCTTATTTGCCACTTCAGCAGATCTGATTTTGGACAATTTAATAGACAAAGACTGGCAACTCTTTCCAAGTTGTACAACTGAAACAAAAGTTATTACTGCTTCAAGTTTGGGTACTACATGCAGACCTTTCTTTTGCTCCTAAGCATTGGTAAACTTTTGAGGAGCTGACAGAAATGCTTATTATTCCCTCTGAAAAAACCCTCTATGTTGGATGGAATGTGACAAGACAATTGTCTAGCAGTAGAGAGAGTTGAACAGATACTGCCAGAGGCAAACTATGTATATTGAATTTCTTACACCCTGCCATACCTCCATAAGTGTCATTTACAGCAGAAGCAACAGAAATCAAGCAGGCATTTTTTTTCAAGCTGTTAAGCTAGATTATCTGATTTTACCTTAGTACATATACAAATTCATGGTAAAAGCTCATTTATAGCCTTGCCTTAAATAGGAAGCTAAGATTTAAAGTTCATGTGGCTCATTTATTTAGTGCAAGCCAACTTACATAGTCTAACTTACAGTCTATATCAAGACATAGCAAGAGTGCAGCAAACAGAATGAGATGTGACTATTCCCCTCTACTCACCCCTTGTGAGACCACATCTGTGGTCACAACTGGGTTCAGTTTGGGATTCCCAGTGATAGAAAGGCATTGACAGACTAGAAAAAGTCTGACAAAGGGCAACCAAGGTGATTGAGGCTGGGCCACGTAACATTCAAGGTGGAGCTGAGGGAACCTGGTTTGTTCATGCTTAAAGAAGCCAAGACTAAAGAGAAATCTAACTACTGTTCCCAGCTATTGGAAGGAGCACAGGGCTAGGACAAGAGGCATTTGGTGCAAGCTGGAAAATAAAGTCTGACTTGATACAAAACAATTTTATCTTACTGTGAGAGTTGTCAAGTCTTGTGATGGCCTGCCCAGTGAGGGCAGTATCTCTCACTTTAGAGATACTCAAAACTCTCCTGGAGACATAGTCTAGGGCAATCTGCTGCATTTAGACTTGCTATGAGCACAAGGTTGGACACAGTGTCATAATATATTAAGGGATTGGAATGGACCTTATAGATCACCTGGTCCCAAGCCCCCCTGCATGGGCAGGGTCACCTCCCATCAGACCACATTGCTCAAGGCTTTATCCAATCTGCCTTTGAACACTGCCAGGGTTGGGGCATCCACAAGCTCCCTGGGCTCCCTGTTCCAGTGTCTTACCACCCTCACACTAAAAAACTTCTTCCCAGTATCTAATCTAAATTTCCCCTCTTTCAATTTATACCCATTACTCCTTTTCCTATCACTGCAGTTCCTAACAAAAAGCTTCCCTGTAGGTTCCTTCAGATACTAGAAGGTTGCTATGAGGTTCCTACGCAACCTTCTCTTCTCCAGGCTGAACAGCCCAAACGTCCTCAGCCTGTCTTCACAGGGGAGATGCTCCAGTCCCTTATCAGCTTTGTGGCCTCCTCTGGACTTGCTCCAATAGTTCCATGTCCTTCTTATGTCGGGGACACCAGAACTGTACACAGTACTCCAGGTGGGGTGTCACAAAGGCAGAGTAGAGGTGGAAGTGTGAAGTTCTCTGGAAGTTCCATCCAATTGATTCTGTGATTCAATGACTCATGGCTTGTCATGAATTATGGGATGGAAATTCAAGTGCGCACAAAGTATCCACAGTTGCTTTGGAGGTGGTAACCCAGCAGCACATTTCATATTGAAAAGCCCATTTGAACCTATTTGACTCTTTCTGCCCTTGATGTTAGTGTTTTTATGGGCTTTTGGTTCAAGGCAATGTTTATGGGGCCATTAAATTCCACTCTTTTATGAGCAACAAAAACTGCCGTTGTTTATTAGAAATGCATTTCCATTAAATATTTCAGTTGTGTCTGAACACAGAATTGCCTTGTAACAGAGAATAACACCTTCTCTCCCTTGCACGTGAAGTCAGCCCTTACTGGCTTAACAGCTTTTAGGAACTTGCACTTCTTCTTGACTTCCTCCAGTAGTCTGGAAGTGAAAGTAAGGAACAGACTTAGCTGTGGGATCCTGAGCTGGGCAGATTGTAAAGATTTGTAGCATTTCACTGCACTCTCCAAGACATTAGGAGCAGCAAAAATACACGAAGTTAGAAAGCGTGTGCAGAGTAGGGCACAACAGACTCACTCCTAAGATGAGTGGAATGCCACTGCTGACTATTTGTAAGAGGAAAGGGAAGAACTGCAGGCTGTTATAGCCATATATTATACAAGTGCTCTAATTACTAAAACTCATGCATGCATTTATGTCTGTTAGTAGACAAAAAAAAAATCCTACAATTAAATTGACCTGGGAAATGAAATAAACAGGGGTAGGAGAATTGAAACTCCTGGATCTTTATTAAGTCATCAAAGAAATCTATTTTGCAGTAAGCTAGGGGCATTCCATTAACAGTCTCAGAAGTGTTGAAGGACTAAAAGCAAGGCCCTTCCTGAAGGGATTGCCTGAATTAGTAAAGATCCAAGGGGGTTCTCAAGACATGTTTTGAATTTCAAACCCAACTCTAAATCACTGAAGTTATTCCTTGATGCTCCATTAACATTCTCCGCTGTTGATAAGGGCATAATACTGAGCTATAACCAAAGCAAAGAGCACTACCTTTGACAAAGAAAGAGCTTTTGTACAGTCTCCTTTGGAAGGAAAGGAGGACAGAAAAGGGAAGATAATGTTGCTGATCCTTGAAACCACTTTAAATATGAATGCAAATATATCTATTTGACAGGAAGTAAAGAAACATTCCTGTTCTGGAGAGCAGCTTCTGTAAGGTTTGGGAAGAGAATTGTTTAAGCATCAGTGCTACAGCCACTGATAAAGCAGTTTCCCAGTTCCTATTCTTGGGAGCTTCATCCAGGGCTGAAGCACAGTTTGGTGAATCAGGTCCTCCAGATACACACTGAGAAGAGAGTTGTTTGAATTTCAGAAGTTATACCTAGAGAGAGGCATCAGACAGGCAGCAAAATACTAAGAAAAACCTATTTATGGGTTGATACAATAAGGCTGGACCCTACCAGAAGGGCAGCAATGCTGGCAGGAGCTAGTCCTCGGTCAAGCTGTCTGGCAAGAGAGCTTTTTTGAAAGCTTACTGATATAGAATATAGTAAATAAAGTAAATAAAGTGAATAAAGTAAATAAAGGCAGCAGCTCTTGTCTTTAGTTTTTCAGCCTGGTAAATATATACACAATCTTTTGTTTTGCACTTGACACAATATGTAAACGCTTTATTCATCCTTACCCCTGCTCTGGCAACAGCCACGTCTTCTTCTGAGGAACAGCAAAGCTGTGCAAGCTGGGGGTGCTTGCAATGCAGGATTTCAGCAGTTGGTTGGAGCAAAGGCATCTTAGGGACTGGGACAACTCGGAAGACGCCTCGGGGCGCGGAGCATACACCAGCTTGCATCTGGAACGACCCCCTCCCTATAAATCCCTCCTTTCGGGCTGGCAGC